>NW_020538040.1:180801878-180899918 GCF_003426905.1 Ctenocephalides felis | reverse complement strand
TTTGCAGTTTTGCAGATAGAAAACACTAGAAATCATGCAAATAATAGAAGATCCTTAGAGAAGCGTAATAATTCTTGTTCATTTAATTTTATAAATAGTCAATGAAAATAAAAAATTATTATAGCTGGCTATTAGTTGGTTTTTCATGACTTTGGACAGGATTTTTCGAAGATATATCTGTTTGAAAACATGTTTGAAAATTACAGGTATTCAAAGAATCTGGAGGCTTTGGTAAACTGCAACCATTGTTCAGTTATTCAACTATGGAACCGTGATTCTAAATAACATTACTAGGAGTCAAAAATAATCATACAATTACCTCAAGATTTCACAAAATAAGACTATTTGTTAAACTATTAATTTAAAAATTAAAAAAAAAATAGCCATTTAATTCTTATTAATGATGCAATAATTACTAATTATTAGTTGATGCCATTTATTAGTTTCATACCCACCAAAAAAACGAGTATACCTGAAAAAAACCTAACGCCCGATTTTTGTTGACGCTTTTAATTTAGTTCAAATACTTTTATTCGCTCATTCATGAAAAAGCTCATTTTTAAATTTATTTGAATAATATTTTTGATGTTATTTGTTTCTTAATCCCAAAAGTTCTACTTATTTCCATTTAAGGACAGGTGCAAATATTACTATATAAAATATATAATATATAATTTATATATATAGTAATACTATATTATTTATATATATAGTAATACTATAAAAAATGCAAAAAATCCTGAAGCAATTCTGGAAACATTTATAAACGATTTGAAAAGTTAGGACTCGTCTGTTTAATTTTTTATAGATATATTGGCCACACCGGTTTTTTATTAAATCTTAAACTATTTTAAGGCGATTTTTGTGCAAGTTTGATTATAGAGCTCTTATTTCTGTTAAGAGTTCTGATTTCTATTAATAGAGTTCTGATTTCTGTTAATAGAGTTATAAATTAGGTTAATAGAGTCATGATTTTTGCTAATAGAGTTTTGATTTCCGTTAATAGAGTTCTGAGTTCTGTTAATGAAGTTCAAATTTCTGTTAATAGAGTTCTGATGTATGTTATTGGAGTTTTTATTTCTATTAATAGAGTTCTGATTTCTGTTAATAGAGTTCAGATTTCTGTTAATAGAGTTGAGATTTTTGTTAATAGAGTTCTGATTTCTGTTAATAGAGTTCTGGTATCTATTAATAGAGTTCTGATTTCTGTTAATAGAGTTCTGGTATCTATTAATAGAGTTCCGATTTCTGTTAACAGAGTTCCGATTTTGTTTAAGAGTTCTGATTTCTGTTAATAGAGTTCTGATTTCTGTAATAGGTTCTGGTATCTATTAATAGAGTTCCGATTTCTGTTACAGAGTTCCGATTTCTCTAGAGTCTGATTTCTGTTAATAGAGTTTTGATTTTGTTACTGATTTTGTTTATGTTATTGGAATTGTTTTCTATCAATGGAGTTCTAATTTCTGTTATTAGAGTTCTGATTTATGTTATTGGAATTCTGATTTCTGTTAACAGAGTTCAGATTCCTGCTAATAGAGTTCTGATAATAAAGTTCATGAAATCAAAGAACATCTTGATAGAGGAGATGAAAAGTAACTTCATTATGAATATTTATTGAAGTTTGAAACGGCCGAGTAGCCCAGTAAAATTGTATTATCACAATTTTGGAAGTTGCTGAATTTGAAATCTTTTTAGTAAGTCGATTATTTACACATATCGGAAAATGTTTATAACTTAATGCAAAATGCAGCTTACACCTAGTTTTAATTTACTTTTATGGTTTTACTATTACTCAATATCAGCTTTAATTTCGAATGAATATGTGAAACTATTGTTGTTAATTTTTATATAACCATTAATTTTTGGATATTTTTTTCGCATATATGGTATTTTAATTGCATATAAAAATTAATTACCTCCAACAAAATATTATTTTCCTAGATAGTTATAAGCTAAACTATTCATAAACATATCCCAGCAATTTTACTTTATAATCGCAAACAGGAATCATTTCCAGTTTCCTGCTAATGTGGAAACGATTTATTACACCGAACGGGTAGCTATGTAAATGTCGAATGCATATAACTGGTATTGTTAAAGATATAAATGTTGTGATTAAAATACAACTATGAGTAGTAATTAAGTATTTTTATCTAATTGTTTGCTGATTATATAGAGGAAGTGTCGTGTACAATTTTCTTTCTTCGAATATCTATCAGTATTGCAGTCATAAGCCGATATTTATGATTGATAGCCAATAGCGACTTCTATGGGAAATGTACCTATATCGCAGCAAGATAATAGAAAAAATATTTTTTTATATAATATACATATTTTACCATGTATATTGATAGTAACCAAGTTACGTTATAGATTTAAAAATGCAATATTAATATATAGTTTTTCTGTAGATTCGTAGATTCCATATGTCTAAGAATTATTCAATTCATGCTCAAAAAATACGGGAACTAGGGTTTGTCGGTTTTCAAAAACTGGTCTTAAAATCCGGTTTTTTGACGAAAATTATGAAATTCAAAAACCGGTTTTTAGTGAAGAAGTCGGTTTTCACTGTATAAACGGAAAATGATAAATGTAGCCAAATATAAAAGATAGATGCAAGCGTTTTCATATCGGTTGAATAGCATTTGGGATCTTATCAGTCTGCTACGGTTCTCAGAAAGCTTTTGTGTTATCTTTTGTCTTATGTATATATTAATTTAGATTTTTTTACCAGCATATATATTATTTAAATCATTGTGACTTCTTGAAAAAGTAACTTTCTCTACTCAAACTTGAAGAGTTTTGGTCCTTAAAGCCACAATTCATTCCTACTTATTCCATCTGAAAATAATTGCTGCAGTAGTGCATAGTCGTGCCAATCCATTATTTCCATCGACCAAACTTTGGTATCGTTTATTCCTGTGTCTAACAAACCAGAACAAATCCAACTAAACTAATTATGATCAACTAAAATTAGATTTTGCTTTTGTTTAAATGTGCATCGGATACGGATAAGCCCGTCGGCCAAATCTCATTTACAAAGTTTGCAAAGTTGGATTATTCAGATACAATAGAATATGATCCATCTATACTTCTTCCGAATGCAAAATTCTGTGGAAAAGCATATTTTCAGAATTGAATATATTGTTGTTGTTGATATTTGTTGAGTTTGTATATTAGTTTGTTGAAACAATATTCTTGGAAACTGCCAAAACAATTCGCATGAATGAACGCAATTCATATTCCTAGACTGTCATGGTTACGATGATATTATTGATATTCAGTATTAAAGTAATATTATAAATAAGAATGTATGTAAAATATACTTTTATTTTTTTAATTTTCTAAAGGAGGAATTTTTTTTATCCAACGATCGAATTTGCAAAATTTGTTTTCTTGATAAAACAAAAAATTCATTTCATAAAATTTAGAATAATCAGCCGCGCTCCTATGACATATACTGTCTTAGGACATAATGCATCTGTTTGTGCATTATTATGAAATGTTATTATTGATAAATTTTAAAAAATTCATGCAACTTGTCTTAGACAAACTTTGAAAATATGGCAAACATAAAAATAAAACATAAATCAGTAAGACTTACCAAAATTTTAAATTTGCTTCATGGGAAGTATGTATATTCATCTAACATAAACCCATTACTAACACGAAACGAATAGCAGAGATAATTTCCTACAAGTTTTAACTTTTTGTACCAGAATGCATTAACTAACTAGACTCAAAACGCAGTTATAAATAAATGAAATAAAACAAGAAATCTTCAAGAAAACATTCAGAGTTCTTACTCCAACCAATCATTAAGTGAGTTAAGCCATATTGTTGGGCAAAGCTGCACTTAAATGGAAAATCATTACGTCTTTCCAAAAATTTGTGTAAAAATATAACTTCAAGTAATGAGTATGGTAATATAAATAATATAATAATAAACAATGTGGTTTGAGTTATTAGTTGTTATATAACTAAATTAAAATACATATGCAAAGAGGCGTCTCATTATTGTTTATAAATTGCACTAGAATGCACGCGAAGACTATTGTTATCGTTTGTCACATAACTTTTCCGTTCGTAAATATTTTTATACACTATAAATTATAAATAACTATGCATCAGTTTAAATTTATAATAATTAACAGTAAAAAAATAAATCTAGTCCGCATTTTAATATATTATTAATATAATAACCACAATGTTCATCAATTTATATTTGCGCAAATCAGGAATTTATGAAATATATTAGTCTTGCACAAATTTATTAAGTTTTGATAGCTATCGAAAAATAAAAAATAAGGTTTACGTTGAGAGTATAAAAAGATCAAAACAGATTCTGCAAATCTTCTGAAATCAACTTTTTTTCCTTATGAAGAATGATCAGATAATTAATATAGAAAATGTGCTTAAAGCAAAAAATATGTTCGAAAAACATGGTTTTAAATTGTTTGGGATTGTTGGAATTATAAATATGTTGATGCAGTCTTTTACAGACATATTGAAAACTTTCCCCAATATAGTACTAATCACAATCATTGCAATTCATCTAGTAAAAATAAACCAGCAACTCTATATCCAACAAGAAAACATTAGCATAAATAAACAAGAAAAATATATAATCTATTAATAATCGTTTTACACACTATAAATTATAAATTATTATGAATGATTTTCAGCAGCATCAGTTTCAATTTATGATGAATACTAGTAAAAATTTTAATTTCAGTTCACACTTAGGAAAATAACATTTATTACTGCGTTTGAAAAAAAAAATGTTCAGAGAACATGGTTTTAAATTGTTTGGGATTGTTTGAATTATAAATATGTTGATGCAGTCTCTTAGAGACATATTGGGAACTTTCCCCAATAGAGCATCTATCACAATCAATGCAATCAATCTTGTAAAGCAAATCAACAACTTTATGCCGAACAAAAAAGACCTCAACATAAATAAACAAGAAAATATAATCGATTTATACACTATAAATTATAAATTATTATGAACAATTTTCAGCAGCATCAGTTTCAATTTATAATAATAAACAGTAAAATTTTTAAATTCCGTTCACACTTGAAAAAAATAACATTTTATCATTGTGTTGAAAAAAAGAAATATGTTCAGAGAACATGGTTTTAAATTGTTTAGGGTTGTTGAAATTATAAATATGTTGATGCAGTCTCTTAGGGACATATTGGAAACATTCCCCAATATAACACAAATCACAGTCATTGCAATTTATTTTGTAAACTGAATCAACAACTCCATGTCCAACAAAAAAACCTCAGCATAAATAAACAACAAAAATACATAATCTATTAATAATCGTTTAATAAAAACGGCTATCGTGATTATTAAAAATCCTCCGATAGTCTTTCACTTCTAACTGTATACCTACTGCGAACGACAACGGTTGCACGCAATCCTAACTGTCCATGCCCAAAAGTGAATAATATTAAATTCGAAATGTTGTAGATTAAAGGTACAGATTAGAAATAGTCACGCACTTTTAACCATCTGTACGAACGATGTAATAGAATTGGAAAATATTGCTGGATCATTCGATTGCTCTAAGGTTTCTTTGATATTGATTTTTTAAAAGACTTGGAGATATGGTAAAACACGTTGCGGAAATGCAGGGAATAAATTGTACGGCAAGCAAAGAAAGTTACATCAGAAAGGACAAATAAGAAAAATTTATATTATTTAACTTTCCGTTGGGTAAGTTATAGTAATCGTCCAAAAATCAAAAATGATTTTTTTGCATATTTTTACGTTTCAAAGGTTTCTGAACATTTTGGCATATCTTGGAAAGAAATGATGTATGTGTGTGCGTTAGTGGACGTGTGTGTGTATGTGATTTGTGTGAATACAATTTTTCGTCCACGGGTCAATCACGGATTGGAAATATTTAAAAAAACATTCGATTCCTACTGATGGGGAGATGTGCTGATTAGTTTTTGGCAAAGATATGTGAGATTTTGAAAGAGCGGAGCATCCGATTTGAGTGATTCAACGATTGGTGCATAGCATCGTGCCTTAAGGCAAATTGCTGGAACTTCCCGTACCGAAAATTAAATTTTTTAATAATCTTTTAAAATTTTTTGAAAGCTGAAAAGAATGAGATTTTCGAGAATTTTGTATTTTTTAAAAAAATTGTCTGTTTTGAAAAATTTGATTTTTTTTTATATTTCAAAATTTGTTTTATACTTTGATTTCTTATAAAAGAAGTATCGAAGCGCGTAAGCACGGTTTCGCACACAATCATCCATTTTTTCTAAGGTATGCCAAAATGTTCAAAAACCTCTGAAACGTGAAGATATATAAAAAAAACATTTTCGATTTTTTTGCGGTCAGTATAATTTGCCCTATGGGAAGTTAAAAAAAAACATTCAATTCGTAATGATGGGGAGGTGTGCTGATTAGTTTTTGGCAGGTCCAGCCGTTTTGAAGATAAGAAGCAAAATGTGCAAAAAATTGTAGTTTTTGAGACAACGAATCATCCGATTTGCTTGTATGAACGAAACGATCGTTTTTTGGGGTAAGCAAAAAAAAATTCTTTCATTTTTTTCAATTTTGTTTTTTTTTTTTGAGTTTCGAAAATAATTCGAATTTTAATTTTAATTCTAGCTGAAACTCTAAAGCTCTTGGCCTTTGTACTTGAAATATCAATTATAATAATATATTTGAAAATATTTAATATTTTTCAAATATTTTATTACGGTACGGGAAGTTCCAGCAATTTCCTTACACCACGATGCCATACACCACTAGTTTTTTTTTTTAAATTTACAGCAGGATCTTCTCTTATCTCACAATGGCTCTGCCCATATATCACTAAATTTTCATTTACTAGTATAAATATTTATCTCTATCCTATTAATCAAATATGTATTTCTATTTCTGAGACATAAATAATGTGTTATATAAATTCAAAAGAGGTGACTGATATAGTCATTACAATAATAATACTTGTTCAATAACCGTGTAACAAAATCGTGAGATATCTAAGCCATTGAAATTTCAAGCATCTTTAATGGTCACGAACATCGGTGCTAAACATGCAAAAAAGTCACATACATATTTATACAATGGACATCAAGATGAAAGAATAAATATGTATATACACAACATATTATTAACAGCTATTGATTTTGTTAATCATTCGTTTTGTTAATCGAACTATCGATGGATAGATATTTCAAAAAAAAAATATAACAGATAATTTATAATGAACAATTTATATAAATAAAGTTGCAAGGTTGATCAGATCAGAATAATTCTGATGAGAATGATATGGTGCAAGCTGACAATATTTGAACCTTGTTTTCTTGTTTTCTTCTTTTTTTTTTAATTTGTTAACTTGTACTTAATATTTATTTCTACATCCTAATATTTTATTTTTATACTATGTAGGGAAATTGAAAAAAAATATTTTTTTGTTGTTCATATAGATTATGCAAAACATTTAGACTACATACATTTCATAAATTGTTGCAATCCTATATGTAATTACATTTGCATAATTAATTTATATGAATTTTAATAAAGATGCAAATGATATTGTACGAAGATCATTTTTCTACTATTAAGATACAAAATTATTTACTACATGATGTATTTAAAATGTAGCTAGTAACTTATGTATATATAGAGTTCTGCAGCAACCTTATTTTTTTTAAATAAAATTAATTTTATTCAAATATATTTTTGATCAAATACTAAAACATATGAAAAATATTATTATGATAAAATTTGAAACACGATCTACTAAAAATGTACAGATTTATTAGCAAATGCTAATTAACCTAATATATAACGGTCCACGGATAATAGGACTCTCCATAATCATATCATAAATTATTAATTTTAATTTCAGTTCAAATGATTGCAATTATAAAGTTTTAACGATGCTACATCATTCATATTTGAATATTATCTAAATAATTAATGATGTACCACCATAAATCAACCAAAGCTTTTTAAAAAAATTGAAAAATTATGTTTTAACGAAATTTCTAGTATCATGTATGATGGGTATATGTTTATTTGTAATTAAAAGTTAAATAAAAATAATAAATGTAATTCCTCAAGCTTCCGGCACAAAATCTTCCACCGATTTTAAAAAATTCAAAATAATTCGAATGATATTATTCGAAAATTATAATTGAATATTCATTAATTACGAGCAAACGATCTTTAGCATAATTACCAAGAAATATATTTCATACAGTTTTTGAATTTTTTGGAGAAAACGTCAGAAATTTAGCCTTTCCTTATATAAAGTTCCATCAAATTTTGAGAAAACGTCAACGAAAAGTCAAATTTTAGCTCACATTCATACACATACTGTTTCAAAATCAGTGTCAAACGATTCATAATGACTTGAGATGTACAACGCGTTTACTGTAAAATCAAATTTGATATCAAACAAAAACATGTCACATTATAATATAAAATAGTGTAAAAACAAAATAACAAAAATGAAATATATACAAAAAATGTAGAGCAAACTGGAACAAAATTTTCTAATTTTAAAATGAAACTAGTGGTGGTACCACGGTGAAACTAATGAAACCATGGTATCGTGTCTTAAGGCAAATTGCTGGAACTTCCCGTACCGTAACGCAACTCGATTTCTATTTTCTGCACTCTTTGCTCTGTATCTCCGTAACGGCTGGATTTGCCTTTGCCAAAAACTAATCAGCATATCTCCTTATCAATAGGAATCGAATGTTTTTTGAACCATTTAAATCGGTTGAGCGCTACTTCCAAAAACGTCAAAGAAAAATTGTATCCACACATGCATACACACGCGCGCACACACACAAATCCATTTTTGGACAATTACTATAACTTATCCTACGGGAAGTTAATTAGTCTAATAGAACTTGATTAGTCTAATACCATGAGAAAAGTGAGCAAAGAAAGAACTCTAATGAGCAAAATCAATAAAAGAAAAGGAAACTGGGTCGGATCCATTCTGCAAAAACAGTGCTTCCCACATGATGTAGTCGAAGGTCAAATAGAAACACTAAAAAATTGGGAAGAAGAAGAATGCAGATGATCGATGACTTGAAGAGAAAAAACAGGAAACTGGAGGCCGAAACACAGGACCCGGAAACACGGAAGCAGAAATTTGAAAATTGAATAATGATCAAAAAATGACAATGGAAATGATAAATAAATAAGGGAAAAAGATGATTAATTTGTGGTGCTCTCACACCACGGACCTGCCTTCGAACAGACTACTATTTATTATTATTATTTATACGACTTAACACATATCAAGAAAATGTAATATAATAAAGGTGATAAAATATGTATCGATTATCTTCTAAGAAAATTGAAGATTATTAAATTTGCTTACTCAATCGAGTTCAGTATCGTCACTAATTCGAATCGTTTCGGCCGAGTGAGCATTAAACGCTTTCGACCACAAAATGAATAAACTTACAAATAATAAAGAGCCGCATAGAGCGCGGTCATAAACGGGCGATATATGGCTTTTCGATCAGGGGCCCCTTTTGTCCGATAAGGCACTATTTATTCGCCTTATACTATTATTATAAGGAAAAACGCCGCGGACGGTCGATGCTAATACTTATATTTCCGTACTCGCTGGCTTTGCTTTGCTTTGCTTGGCTAGGCTATATTCTTAACAATAAATGAAAATGATTTATGCGATCCTATACTAGACATACCACAAAAGCATGCAAGAAGGTTTTGTAAAAATAGGAAAATACGATTTTTATAGGTTGTGCGAATACGTACATCCATGCGAGGAAAAAGGGTCAGAGAACGTTCAGAAATCATATTCGTAACGATTTTTAAATTTTATCAAAATTTAAAAAATCTTGCATTATGAAATAATTGTTAACTAGATGTGCATCGCATCGTGCCTTAAGGCAAATTGCTGAAACTTCCCGTAGCAAAAAATATTTTTTTTAAAACAGATTCATTTTATTTTAAAACTATGAAAAAACAATCGATTTTTGAGATTTTTAATTTTTTTTCAAAAAAAATGACCTTTTTGAAAAATTTGATTTTTTTCATTCTTTGAAATGTTTTGGAAATTTTGAACTTATTTTCGAAGCAATCGCGATGCGTTACCTGCGTAGAAACGAATTATCGAAGCGCGTGGGCGCCGCGTCGCAGTATAACGGATAAACATTAGGACGGAACCCATAGAAATTCTAAACAAAATTTGCTTTTATTATTAAAATATCTATAAAATATGTAATAATTGATTAAATCTGATTAAAAAATAAAATATGCAATATTGCAAATTTGCAAATGAATTGTAATACTTTTAAAATGATTTTTTATTCATCAGTTATTATCGAATTTATGTATATTTTTAATTGAAGGTGTTAAAAAATTTACAACTGAATCAATAATAATTGAAAAATGCACACTGATGAAACTAAAAACAAATAATAGCTCATAGTTTTAATATCTCACATGAAAAGAATTGGAATAACGTATGTTTATGACGTGGTTTTCTATGATTTCAAGCAATAGAATTTATTAATTCTAAATATATTTCGGAAAAATACTCAAGGCAAATTTTAGTGCATATAAATGTAATATAGTATTTTACTAGTCTAAAACCTCAAACCACAAAATCGTAAAATTTTGTAGCATTGTCAAATAAAACAAAAATAGCATATTTGATTGAAGCCTTTTGTAACTTTGAACTGTTTCTTGGCGGTTATAAACTGATTTCACAAAGTACGACTACGTTTTACGATTTAATTATTATGATACACAAGATGAACATAGTATGAAGTAAGTAGAAACATACGGTTTTGATATGACCCTAGTTATGGGATTCATTTTTATAGCCGATAAAGAGGAATAATAAAAATGAGATGAAAACTTATTTTTCTAGTAGGAAATTTGCAGTTTACTATGTACATCGTAAGAGTCTAATCTATCACTAATGAGAGCAACTTATAAAAAAATTACCTCCTATCCAAAAGTAGGCCTTTTTGGGCCTTTTCCTTGTAGATTCCGAATTATTTCGACACGGCACACGAACACCGTACGGCAGCCCTTAAGGCGGCCATGTGTGATACACCTAGAACAAAAAAAAAATTAATTATGTAAAAATCATAATATAAAATTATACAAAAAAATTGCTTAAAAGAGTAAAACGTAAAGAGCTTGTTGCACTTGCACCATATTCAAATATTCTAATGTATTAAATTTTAATTCTCTATCGAAATACGAATTGGCAAAATGACAAAAATTGTAAAATTCTTTCAAAATTTTAATTTATCATAAAAATTGTAGTTATGATACAGAAAACAAAATCACATCAATCAGTTAAATTTAGAAAGCAGCGTTATTCACTATGTGAATGAAGTTGCTATGTTTTTATCTATCCAAAATTATTATTATTATAAGTTAGATTTTATCATAAATGACGTCTTGTGAAGACATCCACCAATTATAATGTAGATAGTAAAGAAGACTGGGTACGGTTGTGCCAGGGAACGATAGTGACAGTTGTAATAACAACTGAACTATACTTTTGATTTTGAGATAAGGTCCAAAGGCAGAAAATGAAGTATGTTTGTTCGAACAAGTTTCCACGATTGTATTCACTTTTATTTTTTATTTATTTGTAGCTCGTTTCGTCTATTTAAGCGATTTTTAAAGTAGTCCATATGGTTCCCAAGGGGTTCATGACTAGTTTTAAGGAATCCACGATAGCAATAAAAAAAATTTGGGGCCCATTGTTTGGTTAAACTACAGTTTAGTTAATTGCATATTGTAACTACAATAAATTGAGTAATATTACCATTTAAAACATATTAAAAAAAGTTGTCTTTTCAATACACTGCTGCTACTATTTTCGTAAAGTTCAATTGAAAAAAATCTTTTTTTCAATATCAGATTATTTTTTAGTGAATTTACTATTTCAAACATAATAAATCGTTTTTTTTGTTCCTTTCATATTTCCAAAGCTTAACTATTCAAGGATAAGTGTACGAAAGGACTTTCCAAAATTTGAATTATTTTTTGAGATACAGCTAGTCGACCATGATAATCCTTCCTTTTTCGAAACTTTGAACACGATTTTCACAAAACTGTTTTTCAATATGATGTCCACGATTTCTCTCATTTTACTGGCCCGATTCATTTAAAATTTTCAGAGAATCTTCTATATAGAATTCTCTGTGACATATACTCATCTTCAAATTTCAATATGTACTATTTTTAAAAAATTCGAGGAACTCGAAAAAATGGTAATATAATGGTCGTTTTTGTTCAAACAGACGCTATTTTAAACAAAAAAAATCTAGCTTAATCTTTGCAATAAAATTCTAGATTAAAAATCTTTTTTTTTTCATTGCGGATTACTAGGTGGGTTGCAATTGCGGACACGACACGTGCCAATTTTTTGTGATCCCCCAACTTCAGCAACTGCTATTTTTTTTTTAATTATTAACCTTTTTGTTACTTTCTTTCTGTACTCTTGTAACGTCCATAAACAAATTATAAATAAAAAAATAATAAAAAATACTGTTATTGACGATGATTTAAAACTTAAGCCTCTACACTAGAATGTTTGCCCTTAGTAGTAGTTTTGTCTATTTAAGGGGCACAACTAGTGTAACCGCCTAAAAAAGGTGATTTTTGGGAATTTATATTAAAAAACTACTTTATCAATCAATTCAAAATTTTAGGAATATACTTATACATGTTTTAAGAATACAGAGTAAAATTTTTGAAAAAAAAAATTAATTGTTTTTTATGTTATCGTCGAGATCTCCAACGGCGCGACAAAAAAAGGCCCTTCACTGCTGCAGTGATACCGGCCTTCTACGTGGATGAAATTTAAAGAAAAAAAATCTCGGTAAACTAGATAATATTGTCTGTAAAATGAACTACGATAAATAAAAAAATCAAAAATTGACAAAATGACGGCGTTTTTTTAAAAAAAGTCAAATTTTACCCAAAATTTTGGTCGTTTTTGGACTGTCAAAATTCGATTTTTGATCCGACCAAAAAATCGATAGTTCATTTTACGGAGAACTATATATAGAACATTTAAAAAAAAATTTGATAGTGATCAGATCATTTGTTTTTGAGTGGAAATTCGGAAAATGCTTTTTCGAGAAAAACGCGTTTAAAGAAAAAATGATCGGTATACTATATACTATATATATATATACTTTTTAAATGGCTGTGACTCAAAAACTATTCAAGATATCGATTCAAAATTCTGGTATGTTATTTTTAAAGGTATAACCTATCGAAATATGGAATAATTGAAAATTCGATTTTTTGAAAATTTCACACTAGTTGTGCCCCTTAATGCACCGGTGTGATTTTGCGAAATCTAACTATAAAACAGTAGTCTGTTATTTTATGACGGTATTTTTACAATCAATAAAAAGTGCAGAAGTTAAATGAAAATTTAATTAATAAGTAGAAGGTTTAGCTGGCTGTCCAGGTTGCCGTAACCGTCCGTAAGGATAGCCGTTGCCTTTGGCGTTTCTTGCGTCTGCAATATTTCCATATTCGTCGACAGGTTCTACCTGGCCATAGAACATGGAACGTTTATTTTTTGTAAGTTCCGCCTCGGCCTAGACGAAGATATATCAGCACATGAGCCCGTTGCGACCATATGCTAAGACATTACAAGTCTATCCGTTTGGCGCCGATACATACTTCAGGTCATTGAACATTTCAATCATTTAATATAAACCAGTTAGGAGCAACTATTGCCGAGCAAAATTGTGCATATTTGTTACGTTCGCGTTCCTCGACATTGGACGGACATCTGCAGTCCAAGATAGATTGCAGACAGTTTTGTTTAGAGATTATTATGATTAAAGTGCAAATCTAATCTCTGCATTGACTGATGTGTTTCGATGCACCTCCCTCTTCGTATGCTGATATTCCTGATCTCATTAGTCAAAGCGTTCGCAACGTTTCAGATCAGAGATCCTTAATCTGGTGGTTGGTTCGTGTCACAAGGGAAATTATAACGGAAACAACTTCAAAGGAAGATATTCATATTTAAAATTTGATTATATCAACGGTTTTGTCAAATCTATTTTACGAATTCGAGCTTATTAATCTTAGCACTTTTATGCGCATTTGCAAATATTCTGAATATTTTAGAAGCGTCCCTTAATCACATGAACGATTTTCAAGGATTTTTAGACCCCTTCCTTTTCTTGGTGATACATGGGATAACTGTATTTTTAGTACCCAGAAAAAATTGAAACATTTAGGATTTTCACATTTCGTGATTTTTTGTTAAACACCTGCACCTACCCCCCCCCCCTCCCGTTTGAAGACTCTTGTGATTAGCAGACAGTCCTTAGGTAAAAGATATATAAAATTTCTTAGAACGTATTGGTCAGTTGAATATATATTAATTTTAGGAAACTGTCATTGTTTCTTTTTTACATTTGCAAAAAATCATAGAGATGTTAGTGAGAATATATAAAATTTCATCAATTTTTTCTAAGGGGCCGTTCAAGTATTACGTAAGCGCTATAGGGCGGCGGGGGGTATTGGTTTGCTTATTTTGGATGACATTTTGATGACAGCTTTGCTTACTTTTGCAGACAAGGGGGAATGGGGGAAATAATTGTACTAAATCTGCTTATGTAATATTTGAACTATCCCTAAGGTATGCCAAAATGTTCAGAAATTTCTCAAACGTGACGATGTACAAATATTTTCATTCTCGATTTTTTGCAATTACTATAACTTACCCTACGGGAAGTTAAAAATCATCCAATTATTTGAGAATCTTTCTTACGAACTTGTTCCCAGCTCTCCGACTAAATGTCCAGTATCAGAGTAATTCCGAACCGCGCCCTGACGTGACATCAAACCATATTTCATCTAGTAATCGCCCATAACTGATATTATCCCGAGCCGATAATGATGTTATTCGGTGATCGATTCGACTATTAATCGAGTTTCGAATTCTATCGGATGATGAGTTCTCGTCATTTTGTTCAAATGACACGGACAAATCGGGATATTCGCAAATTGACTTAATTAATTCAGACATAGATGGATTTAGATACAGATTCAAAATTTTATTAAAAAAAAAATTTTTTTTTCATTTATCGTTGTTTTTAGAGAACATGATCCACGAGAAAATATACTGTCAATGATTTATTATATTTTCGAGGGTGGGTTATTACTAGGTAGGATAAATGTGTGATTTCTTTGAGTTGAAGACATATTCTCGATTTATAATCCAAAATTACATTTTATATTATAAAAAAATAAATAAAATCTTAGAGGGTGTTTATAGAGAAGCTGGTGCGTTAAGTTTTACTGAAAGTTGTCTTACCCTTATAAAATCCTGCAATAAGTATTAATTGAATATTTGATCAAAATATATTAAATGATACCTATTTAAATTTACGAACTTTTTTAGTATATATATCATGACTCTGTGTCGGGTTTCAATTACACTATACTAAGAAAAATTTCTTAAAAATAATCAAATTCTACTGTAAGAGTTCAACATGTGAAAATAAATATGAATAAATCCTTCATTTTCCAGTTACATGGGGTAGAGATCTAAATAATCAAAAATATCAAAAATTTAGTATTTAGAAAAGATAATTTTCATTAATTTGAAAAAGATGACTAATGACACAAAAAATAAATTTACAGTACATTTCAATATAAATACATCATGACGATTGAATATAATACAAAATAATAATTTGTCACATAAATCAATTTGCGGAGGCGAAAATGTAGGAGGTTTTACTAATGCCAAAGTTAATAAAAAGAGAATATTGCAACTATATTAAAATTTTATATAAGGAAAAGATATTCCTTATATATAATAGTTATATAGAATTAGAGTAAATTGAATTAAATATCAAGAGTCTATCAAGCTAAACATCAACCGCAAAGCAAAGTTTTCCATTTTTCAGCATTCTGTTCTTTGATCTTTAAAAATATGATGAAATATATTAAATACATAAATAGAACAGATACATAATTCGCAAAAAAATAACAGAGAATTTTTAGAACTTTGAATAAACAATAACAATTTTCCAAAAAAACGAAATTTTGGCTGTAGTCGTGCTTTAGTATAAACTATACGAGTTGAATGTACTACTATATGTTCGTAAGAAAAAAAATATATATATATACAATAATTTTCAATATGGGATTTTTACGTCATCAAAATTTATTCATTTGTCTCAAGTGTTTGGTTAATACCACTTTCACATGTACATGACAAACAATCGCCAATTAAAAGTCATTGAATTGTGAAAGTCAATAAATTATTCAGCTCCGAAATTTTCGCCCACTATTCGATTTAAAATGCATACTTCTGAAATATTTAGGCTTTGCAGTATGAATAAAAGAAAAACTGCTCAATAATTTGATATTGAATCTATATCACTGTTCATGTTATCATGTTGAAAACTGCCTGCAACAAACGAATATCACTAATTTCATATAAAGCAATTAGTATCAATTCAAATCGTTTTGACATTGACACTGAAACATTTCGAATAACTAATCAGACACTATATAAACATAGACATATAGTAGGTACACTCGCCTTATGAAATCGTGTTTGATTTGGCTCATATCCAAAATCAAATATAAACTTAGACGTGCTAAATGTTTTATTAGAAAGACCTGCTCCGGTGACTTTTAATCGTTGCTGATGAAATAAGAATTTCATGTATTATATAAAGATTATTGGAGAGATAAAATTAATTGCTTGATATACATTGCTGCAACATTATTAGACAAATATAGGTTGACCTGCTGGGTTGCCCTCTCGAGAAAAATACCAGGTTAGGATGTACTGTAGGAAACAGCAAATAGGATGGCTGTTAAAAAACAAACTTGGGAATTTGACGATTCTATTATATGCATGAATTTGGAAAATAAGAAGTATTTTTAGGTTACAGAACCTTAAAACGAATTCATTCGTCTCGGACATTACTACTCTTCCAAGCATAATCTCAGAACAATTACGATTGCATTGTTACTGATCGAAGATTAAGTTCTATCAGAAAACCGTTCTCTTGTCCGATTGGCATTAATAAACGATTGCGATCGTTCGCGATCGAGGGGATCCAAACTATTGCAATAGTACAAAATATGAGTAATCTACAATATTAAAATAAAACACGATGCTGGAAATTTTATATTGAACTCATTTTGAAGTGAACCAATGAATGCATGAATTGCTTTTAACCACACGCTTTCAGATTACCAGACTTTTAATTATATTTTAGCGTTTTACGATACTTGGCTTCTTGCCATCGAAAATTTTGTACAAAACTTTTGAACAAACAGTTAATTTCTACATATTGACTTTTATAAGGTCAGAGAAGAGAAAATCCAGTGAACTGATAACCAAAGCAGAGGACCAGGAAGTTTGAAAATAAAGTTTTAAAGTTAAAAGTGAATAAAAAATGATTAATGGTTACAAAGTGGTAATGGCAATAATAAACAAAAGAGGGGGAATGTTGATTTTCAGTCCATGAACCTGTCTTCGGGCAGACTACCATTTATTGTTACCCGGTGTACACAATGTAGCAACTTTATTTCATAATTCCTAATACATCTCGTAAAAAGATTAAATCCTTCATAGTGAAAGTGATAACTACAGTCGACCTTTTTTTCAAAATTACAGATTATATTGTTCTAGAAAATTGTATCTTTAAGAATTATGGATCAATGGTAATTCGAATAAGTAAATGCTCGTACAATTGAATATAAATATAAAATAATAAATCTTGTCAAAAATTAAATTTTGAATGGATATTTAATCATTTTGTAAATTTCTGACGTGTCTAAATATTTTTTTTCAATTTGAAAAATAAACTTACACTGATTCAATAATGGTAAATTCACAGTCAAGTATGCTTTGAGACAATTTAAAAAAAAAAGTGTCTTCAGAAAGTATAGATCAATAGTAGTTTGTTCTATTAGTAGGTAATTGTGTATTTTTTATATTTAAAGAGCAATCAGTGTTTGATGAGCTTTTGTGATGTAGTTCTTTAACCTAAAGCTTCTAGAAGGCAACCTAACGGTTGACTATTCTTTTTATGATGGGATTAAATAAGATATGTTCCTTTTTTGTCAATTTTGTGACGAGTACCAGTGTATGTAATTTTAATAATACCGTCGATATAAAAATGATATCGATCAGGTCAATCTTCAGCCCTGTGATTTCCAAGATCACCGTGATGCCGCATTGCTTTCTGTACAAAAATAAACTACTCCCTATGCATTGTGCACGAAATGTATAAAGTCTGGTCGTGAGCATCGGTCTAGAAGTAACTGTTTATGCTATTATAATATATAATACTGGTATTATTTGAATGCAGTACAATTCGGTTTAGATTCACAGATTAGATAAAGCACTCGATACTACAATTTAATGACGTTGTCTATTCGCCGACCGTTGTTTCGCCTTTGTGTTTAATAAATGTACTGTCGAATTGTCCTAGCTATTCGCAGATTGTTGTATGTTGAAGGTAAAAATTACTTTGAGATGTTATTTAAAGAATTATGATTAATCCTAACACCTTTTTGTGTTTTTGAAATGTAATCAGAATTTAAGTTTTCTTTTTAATTTTTTTCATTTGGCTCTAGATCTTCGATTATTAAGCCATTTAAATATTTACATAATTTTCTTCTGCAGCTTCTGGTGCAGTGTTTTCCTGTGTCTCTCATAACTTCTGCATTCCACAAGATATGGTTTAATGTTTCTGGTTCTCCACATATATAGTTTTGCAGTATTCCTCCTCTCACCTATCATCCGAAGATGGATTTTGCACGTTATCCAAATCTCATTCTTGATATAATTGATATCAATACCTATACTCTATAGTATTTTTGAATGATGTTGTTTGTGTTACTTTTGTTCTTGATTACTACCTACTCTTAAGCTCTGCTTTTCAATTAAATTATGTAGTTATAGTGCAGGTAGTTTTCTTACACTGCTCTCCATTTTGATCAGCTTCTTATGCTGAATTATCAGCTCAAATTTAAGAGTTCCACCAGGTGTTGTAATGATAATTCTTAACAGCGTACTTCTTGGTAACCTTTTTTTAGATTTTTTTTTCTACTAATTATGAAATTTTATTATCTTATTGCATCAATGCCACCAAAGATTATTTTTACTTAGAATAGTATATTTTGGTTTATATGGATATCACTGCTACTTTATATGAGATTGTACAAAACCTGGGTCTTGAACCTCGCATTTTGTAACTACAAAGTTATTACAGCACTACGAACCTTTCTAAATACCGAAAATTTTGGTTTAAGATTTGGGTCCACGCCTATCCGATCCTTCTGATTTTGTATAATTAGAATTTGATTTTACTTTTGGATTAGACATCGGTGTTTGTTTTTAATAACGTTAATTGTTGATAAAATTTACTTCGATAGGAGATTTTTCATTGAACATTTTAGTATATTATGATTAATCTATTGGTTGTCCTCTTGGTCTTCTAGAGTCTTCTGGAGCAGTAACAATATATGGTAGTCTGCCCAAATGCAGGTCCATGGTGCGAGAACCACCACAAATAAATGATTCCCTTACTCTTCGTCGTCTATCATTCCCATTAACACTATTATTACCCCCCCCCCCCACATTATGACACTTTTTTATATGTATTTTCTTTTCCGAACTTCAGCTTCCAGTTCCCTGTATTTTCTCTTTTTGTGTAAATCGTCAATCATTTGCATTCTTCTCTGAAGCAATAGTGATACTATTTCTTACGGATGTAAATCCAGTTTCTGGTAGTGCTGTTTGATTCGATATCAATTTCTTTTATCCGTCCTGAGAATTTAATACCTGTCAACAATCTCATTTGCGCGACATCTTTTCAAATTGAATGACCTGCAAAAAAATCTTACCGACAAAGAGTAGAACTCATGAGTACAGAACTTTGGATGTTGGTATCTTAAGATGTACTATATCTATTCTACCGTTTCTTTCGCGTAATTTGTACAGTTTTCAACTTGTACAAGGATCGTGAAGATTAATTAGCCGGTTCATTATAAATCTTCTCATCGGCAAGAACGACATTAGGTTTGCGTGCTGATACGGAACTTTGCAAGAATGCATATTAGCCGTTTGTGGGAGTCGATACCGTATTTAGCGGTCGGCGGCGTTCACACGCGAACGATACAATCTGTTTCACTCTCAGAGACCGGGACAAGGGTCAGAAATTCTTCTCAGGCATAAATACTATACATCAATAATATTATTTTAATA
Organism: Ctenocephalides felis; assembly: GCF_003426905.1. Lineage (NCBI taxonomy): Eukaryota > Metazoa > Arthropoda > Insecta > Siphonaptera > Pulicidae > Ctenocephalides > Ctenocephalides felis. The sequence continues at coordinate 180,879,648 of NW_020538040.1, read as the reverse complement.
TCGACATACATACACACATACATATTAACAAATTTCTAGCTGTTGTATTCTAGCGTAAGTGATTTATCAATTACCAATTTATTTCCAAGACGTAAAGCAATTTATATTGCTTTTGATAAGAGCATTATAAATTACTGAAATTAATTATTTATATAAAAGATGTAAATGTGTTAAAATATGCATTCTATCGTTATATCGACATATTGCAATCTTACAAACAAATTCGATGTGCATTGCCATTTTCATGGGTGACTGTAAAGTTATACTCTGTGGTTTACACAGATTTATTGTTATATTAATTAAGCAAAGTACAGATTTTTTTCCAATAACACAACTTGTTATCCACATAAAGCATCATATTTTGATATCTGATTTTTTATTATATTATATTTAAACAACAACCAGAATTATGGGAGTTTGATGGAACTTTGCGTGATAATAGAGTTGATAGTCAAACCGAAAACCGAAAACCTTAACTAGTGGGGTGCATGGCATCGTGCCTTAAGGCAAATTGCTGGAACTTCCCGTACCGCAATGAAAAATCTTGGTAAGGAACCCAAAAAAATTTACACAAAATGTGTACACATTATTAAAATCTCTATAAAATATATGATAATTTGATGTCCAATAAACATTTTTGACCGCCAAATGATATTTTTTTAACTTAATTTGATTGAGAGTTCATAACCGCTGGACCTGCCTTCCGAAATATTCTATCAGTTCTTCATCTTGTCAATACAAGTAAAATAATTATTAAAATCAGGCGTAAATAATTTATTAAAATCGGACGTTCAGTTCTCTTAAAACGGAGTTACCGTTTTGGGCACTTTTTGCCCCGTATCTTTGGAACGGCTAAAAACTAATCAGCACGTCTCCTTATCTATAATACAAATCGAATGTTTTTTGAGTTATTCAAATCGCTGTTCCCGAAATCGTCGACGAAAATTTGTATCCGCACACACATACACATCTGCATCGATTTTTTCTAAGGTATGCCAAAATGTTCAAAAACCTTTGAAACGTAAAGATATATAAAAATTTTCATTTTCGATTTTTTTGCGATTACTATAACTTACCCTATGGGAAGTTAAAAAATTATAAGCCTATGAGAAGTGGTTCAATTATAAATTTTAATTAATTAATTTGTAGTAGATCATTCCCTATATTAGATAAATTTTTAATAGAGATGTGAAGCCCCAAAATTGTTTATACAATCTTCTTCTATAATGTTGTGTTTTCTTAAGCTCATGAGATTGAATAACTGTTATAAAATAATTTTCCGCATATATTTGAATAGAACTGGTTGTTCTCGACCTTTAATTTATATGCATCAGCTTGCAATTTATGAGGACCTCTGGTACTATGTATCCTAGTGCATATTAATACATCTTATCATTATCTAAAATAAATCATTCGATAGTGATATATTGAAAATATCTCCTTCGGGTACGATTTCTTCTGCATAGCATGAGGTGGGTAATTGTAATGGATGCGTTACCATAAGCCTCGTCTCGGACGATCCGTTGCGAGCTTTATATTGTTATATTATGAATCGCGGTATATGTAATATATTCATTCGCTACTATGTTGGCTGAAACGGATAATGCAGACTTATATTTCAACGATCGTAAAATTCCTGAGTCGAGCATATCAATAACATCTGCAAACTTTAGAGATAGCAGGATTTATGGAGAAAGTACGCTGTAGATTGCATTCGGAAAAGTCTACATTGTTATAGGATGGAATTGGGAACAATGTGCACGATATTAGTAGAGTACACTCTCTTTGTCTCATACCCACACAAACACTACATTTATATGTATGGTTTGATGAGTAAATGTGATACAACACTAAATTTTCACACGAATTAAATCAGCATTCAACACATATCGCTTCACTTCAGTCAACCAAATCAAATGCTCAGATTATGAACACAAGAAACAATAAACTTCAGCTTCAAAAAGTTGATAAATAAACGTGTCGTGGGACTAAAAAAGGAACTAGCGGTTCCTTTTGGCATCCTTAATGGCATCGTGCCTTACGGCAAATTGCTGAAACTTTCCCAATGGTAATTCTTTCTAGTGTGGATATATACTGTTACTATATAAAACTTAAACTGCAACATATTTTTTTCGTTTTTATGTGTAATGCCAATACATCCAGTACTGGCATATATCCCTATAAAAGTACAATAAATAACCCGAGCAAATACCTGACAATTAATTTGTCGAGTTAAATTAACCTCAAACGCCAGTTTTTTCTTCATGCTTCAATTAGTTCAACAGGAAATAAATTTTAACTTTTTCAATTACTATGTACAACAATTTCCACAATAGAATACTGTCGATGATATAGTAATAATTCAACCGATATCATGTAATTGGTTTATAAATAAAGCGAGCTGGAAATACGCCAGAATTAATACGACTTTATCAAACTGTTTGTTATGATATTGCTTCTGATTCCAGGTGAAATAAAACCTGCATCTCGATAGGTAGAAAATTATTACAACACATTAAATTCAACGATCGACGGTTTTGTAATTGTTATTAGAGTTTAATTATTTTCTAACACCTCATTTAATTTAATTATTAAATTATGCCGATAACGGAACAGAATCGAGGTTTCTTTGAATCAGATAATCGAGACGAGACATGTACCAGGAAGTATTATATGAGCAAATTAACCTAGCTCATACATTTGAATATAGTAGAGAATATTTTTTATAATATTGGAAGGGGTAGTTCAAAGTGTATTTTTGATATTATACTATGTTATTTTATATTACTTAACTACATATATAAGCCATAAATAAATCATGCAAGTTAAGAGCCGATATATAACTAAGAGCCGATATGCAACTTCCCGTACCAAAAACTGAATTAAAAAAAACTTTGGAAAAATTAGATTTTTGAGAAATTTTGAATTTTTTGAAAAAAAAAGACAAAAAAAATTTGATTTTTTAATATTTTGATTATTTTGTTTTTTTTTTTTTTGAAAATCTTGAATATTTTTTTAAGCAATCGCGCTGCATAGCTGATTAAAAGTTAAAAATCTGATACATAGGTGCACCACCTTTCAAACAAATCTGTGTAACTAAAAATAGTAAAATATGATTACAGTACATGAAATTTTTTATATGTTAAATTTATCAAATGATTCTGATGATTAATAATTTTCCTATTTCACAAATTATCTTATGCTTACCCAGTGGCATAAAAAGTCTAACGAAATTTGCTCGTTCCTGACCACATGTATCCACAAATAATATTTGAACTTCGACTAAATCAACGTTTTCGTTTACTTATAAACAGTCGTTAATCATATAACGAATCCATAAACTTTACTTATTTTCATTACTTTAACGACAGATATATAAATTCCTTAATCGATCCAGCAGAAGGCCCTATTAAACCAGGGCAATCCTAAACATGCGTTTTCGTTCAGGAAGAAAAGTCGTAATTTACTTTGATAGTCCATCTCGTATGTATCGGATTTATTATTGAACAAGTTTTGTTTTTCTTCATACAACGATTCATTACCATGTGGTTTGGTCATTGAATTATTTAAATCTTTAATTGGTTGTGAATCTACTTAAAAGATGGTAAATTAATTATGAGCATCTGTATTGAAGCACCAGCCGGATCTATAAAATAGTTATATGCCTAGCACAATTTATATAATAATAGTTGGGAAAACAATGGATTAGTCGACTTTTCGCCCAAAAATTTCCAGAATATTTCAAAACAAAAAAACTTTTTTTTCACGTGTTTTCCAATAAAAGTCGTTTTTTTTCAAAAATTGGAAAATTTCTCAAAAATCAAATTTTTTAAAGATAAAAAGAAATTTATCTTTTCAAAAAAAAAATGGTACGAAAAGTTCCAGCAATTTGCCTACCTATCTGGAATAGTTCATGCAGCTTTCTTGCCACTTACGCCTAGTTTATCGTCATTTATCATTTAGTTACTTGTCAGTATTCATATGATACATAATTTATGCATCTACCTACTTGCAAATAAAACTCTGTTTTCTTTTAGTAATATATTTCTAATTCAGTAAAATTTTGCACAGAATTTAATGCTCAATAAACATTTTATTATTTACTACATCGTAATCGTTTCAACTGTCTATCACACAATTTATTTATTAGACTTGCCTTGTTTTAGGGGCAACTTTTATGTCATTGCCATAAAATTTTACTTCTTGACAATAAAATATTATTAAATAATTAACAACCTATATAAAAGATATATTTAATTCTGTTTAAACAATATACAGTTTTTGGTGCAGAAACAACTCATTTAGGAGAATAGGTCAAGGAAATATCCAATAGTTGCAAATTCTTATAGTACATTTACCAATAATTTCCCTATATAAAAACTGGCCTGGTTTTAATGCATTTTTTCGGTCTTCTATTATTTTTCATACATGCATATATGTATTTAAAACATCTGTAGATGTACATATATATAAATATTATTTTAATTCTGCAACGAATCACAATCGACTAACTCTAATAAAACTTGTATGCAACACATTAATTCCGTTATTATTAAACGCGTTCATATTACAATTATATTGCAAATATAATGTGATAAATTATTGATATCGATGCAATAAACTTCGAACTGAAACAATAATGTATGTCCTGGATATATAAATTGAAATTCTGAAACCACCATATTAAATTTCATTTTAATTTTAATTGTGAGCCATAAAGTTATCGAACATTTTATATTAATATTTATGAGCTTATGTTTTTATATATACATATATTTATGTTATATATAAATCCTTGAAATTTTTTTGTTTGACGTTGAGATATAATCTTACAAAATAAATAATCGTAATATAAAATTAGAAAATTCAACATATGATTAATCTGTAAAATTTTTATGACTATCAGAAAACTAAAAGTGAACTAGTGGGGTATATGGCATCGTGCCTTAAGGCAAATTGCTGGAACTTCCCGTACTAAAAATTAAAATTCTTAAAAAAAGCTTTAAAATTATTTAAAACTTTGAAAGAGTTAGACTTTTGAGAATTTTTGACAAAATTTGACTTTTTTGAAAATTTTGAATTTTTTTTTTGTATTTTGAAACTTTTTGAGCATTTTTAACATTTTTCAAAGCAATCGTACTGTCTAATGGTCTTTGAATGATTCAAATCGGTTAAATATTCCCGAAATCGTCGCCGAAAATTTGTATCCGCACACACACACATCCATTTTTTTAAGGTATGCCAAAATGTTCAGATACCTCTGAAACGTAAAAATACATAAAAAATTTATTTTCGATTTTTTTGCGATTACTATAACTTACCCTACGGGAAGTTAAAAAATATGTTTAAAGAAATAAAACAAGATTCTGCAAATCGTAACAAATGTGCAAATATATAATCTATCAATAATATTAGCTATGAGCCATTTAACAAATACAGAATACATCACAGAACTCCTTCTTATACAAATATAATTTTGAGTATTTGCACACTTGTTACTATTCCTCTAGATTTTAAAACATTTTTCACGCTATCCCCCATATAATTAATGAATTTAAAATCTGAATAACATAGTATCTGAGTACCAACTATTATGACAGTTTCGATCACAAATTCCATTAATCATATTACAAAATCCATTCACAGCACGTTCTAACATATGAATATATAGATGGTAGGTTTTCAAAATAACAAGTTGCTATGATATCTATAACATTAGTATTAAATCTGTCCATAAAACACGCTCAATCATCGTCAAGTTTTATGTAAGTTATCAAGCGTATAAAATTTCAGTAAACTATCCTTGGAGAGGATCTAAAATGCCAATATATCTTTTCTGGATGATTAACGCTCCGCAATTTGACTATGGAGCTTGACATGGGATTAAGAAGTTTGAAAATACTTGATTTATATATAAGGAATTATAATAAACTATATTTTTTTATATCAAGAGAATAATTTTGCAAATCGAAATAGTGGTGCTGAAACATCCCGTATCGTAATTCAAAATATTTAAAGGCTTTTAATGTTTTTTTCTGGAAAGTATGAGAAAATGAGATTTAAGAATGTTGGATTTTTATGAAAATTTAAAATTGTTTCAAAATTTGGAAAAATTGAAATTTTTTATCGACGTATCACTGAGGGAGAGAGTGGGTCCAAAAAATCTCTAAAAAATCGATCACGTGTTTAATGGACGCCCCCTGACGAGTATACTCCTCAATTCCAGTTACTGGTTAATGGTTGCACCTGAAGTATTTTTCTTACAAGTTAGTATATTTTTGTATCTACATAATACGATTACATTACAAGTTTATTATGGAGTCGAAAACCGTGGTACGTGAATACAATACAAAACATGACGGCTGATGTACCTACTCCAGTATGCTCAGAAGAACAAATAATATAAGCAAATAGCCTCTGTTGCTCAGCTAATGAAACAACTGCGTAAATACCAAGAATTTTTTCCATTCGGAGACACGTTGTGCATCGGGAATTTGTTTACTTATAATTTATTATGGATTTGCAAGTATGGTGATGTTTTATGTTGACACGGAAGCTGAGGTAAAGGAATTAAGAATCCAATAGTAGATCACACAAAAAATCAAGCTTAAGAAGAACACTTCAGAGAAACATCAACAGATCTAATAGTAAAGGAATTAAGAATCCAATAGTAGAATCACACAAAAATTCAAGCTTAAGAACAACATTTTGAAGAAACCGTCAACAGATCTAATGGAATAGAATTGGTAAAGTTGGGTTAAATGTAGGGCGCTGACTCAATGCAATAATAGAAACTTGTTCGAACAAGCATACTTCATCTTTCTCCGTTTGAACCCTATCTCAAAATTAATATAATTTAGCTGTTATGACCACTGTCACTGCCTTACCGGTCTCCTCTATAGAATATATAGAGCCAATAAAAAACAAGAATAAGATACTTGAAAAATATATTAGTTCATGTCGAATAGATCCTAGAAACGTTTAAAATACCTGGTTTGGACTTCGAGGACAATCTATAACATTGTGCAATATAATGCAATTCATATTAGTTCTCTCTCACAAATTGTAGATTGGTACTTTCATACACACTCCAGGTCAAAGATATTCTAGTTGTCGTTATTCAAAGTTTGGCCACGTACAACACAATTACCTCAGTTGATTCTACTGGAAATTGCATTCCGAATTCGTCACGTGAGTGTTTCATATATTTTAATTGCATATATTGTGTGCAATATTGGCGAACATTTCTATTTTGCATACTGTTTCATGTTAATTCACAAAATTCATTATATCGAATATTCGAACTAGTGAGCTTGTTTGTTTGAAACGTAGCAGTTCTTGGAAAACATACACACACACACACATATATATATATATATATATATATATATATATATATGTATATGTATATAATAGTTATTCAAAAATTGAATATTAGATATCCAAAATTTTTTTTAATTGTTGAGAAAAAGTAAGTTACTTCAATTTTCAAATAAATAAAAAGTATATACATGTATAAAAATATTTTTGTTTATTTTAATAGTTCCTCAAGAAGGGCACATTTCATATCCCCGAAGCCTAAAAATAATTACAAATGAAAATTAAATTGAAAAAACTAAACTTGTAGTTCGAATTTTGGCAAAAATTCGAACCTTTTAAATCGCTGTATTAACTAGTTCTCTGAAAATAGTTATTAAATTGAAAAAATATTGGTTAGGAACAAAAGTTAATGAAGCACATTATATATTAAACTCGGTATGTATTTTTAGGTATTGACATGGTATCGAAGTATTTTTGACTCTTTATTATATTTGCCTTCAGGTGTTCTTCAGAATTTTAAATATTTACGCATTTCATATGTTGATATGAATATTTTTATCAGATTATAAATCGATCAAGAATTTTTGTATTAAAATAAATATTTTGAAGCAAAAGTAATTTATGTTTCCTGATAAACTTAAACACACTACCAGGAAAAATGGATACATATCAAATGTCAATAATAAGATACATATTAATTGTCAATTACGTTATTATTAGATGAGTCCATTATAGTTTGTTTAGAATCAAACTGATGTACTCTTGGTGTCAAATTTTCTCTTTTGCCTTATAAATAAAAATGTAATTTTAAACTAGTGGTGTATGGCATCGTGCCTTTAACCAAATTGCTGGAACTTTCCTGACCGTAATGAAATGATCGAGGAATAATAAATGTTATCAAATAAATTATTAAAAATACTGTAACATTTTCTAATATTTATAAGAATTATATAAACTGAATTACGAAGTTAAAATTATTTATTTAAGGTATATAAGTGAGCTTTAGACCTTTAGCCTGAATTAAAATTAAAATCTGAATTATTCTCGATATACAAAAAAAATTTTTGGGAAAAAATTGAAATAAAAAAAATCCAATTGTTTTGCAGACACAAGCAGAATTTTTTTTGAATCATTCAAATCGGATACTCCGTTCTCTCAAAAACTCGATTTCTATTTTTACACTCTTTTCTCCGTATCTCCGTAACGGCTGGATCTGTATTGCCAAAAACTCAATAGGAATCGATTGCTTCTTGAACCATTCAAATTGGTTCATTCATACGCCCGAAATCGTCGTCGAAAAATTGTTTCCACACATACACACACTCATCCATTTTTTCTGAGGTATGCCAAAATATTCAGAAAACGCTAAAACATAAAAATATGCGAAAATTTTCATTTTCGATTTTTTTGCGATTACTATAATTTACCTTACGAGAAGTTAAAAAATATGGTCACCTTAGTACTAGATAAGATTAAAGATGCCGAAAGAAAACATCGCATGATACTCTAATGTTTCAGTTTCCTCGAAAGCACCATAAAGTCTTGCTAAAGTACATGAATCTTGCAGAAGTTGCTCATTATCATTAATCGTCCATATAGTAACATTGTCCTCTGAGGAAGGTAATATTATAGAAGGGTTCAAAGACCTTCTTATTCATAAGTGCCCAAGTATGTTTGGATCCCGACACCGGTTCCTTCACGTCGCTCGCACTATCAATTCTATATTTTACGATGATATAATAAAACATTTTATATGACATTGCGGTAACGTGCGAATCTTGAATAAAGACCAGAAAACGAAAGCATACTTTTCGCACATCACGCCACAAATGCGAGTAAACATGACACTATTTTTTGTAATGAAAAATATTTCAATTATATAATTAATTTTTCTTGGGGTAAATTATAGTAATTGTAAAAAAAAGATCGAAAATCGAAATGTTTGCATATCTTAACTTCTTAATACCTCCTGAACATTTTCAGAAGAAATTGATGTATGTATATTAGGGTAATCCTTAATATGGACATTTTCGAATTTCCTTGGTCCCAAGGGCTCAAATGGTTCCAAATTGATAAGAAACAATTCTCTGAAAGTTTTAGCTCTTCATATTAACTTTTAGATAGTGCGCAATTCAATCAAACTTCGTATGGAAATAGCATGGAAAAAAATTTGAAAATTAAAAAAAAAAATTTTTTTTAGGTATAACTTAGCCACAAATGAATTAAAAGTGAAAAGTCGTGTCATTTTTTATTGAAAATTTAATTTTTGAAAATTTTTTCATGCTATTTCCATACAAAACTTTGATTGAATTGATTCTCTATCTAAAAGACAATATTAAGAGCTAAATCTTTCAAATAATTGTTTTCTATCAATTTGGAACCATTTGAGCCCTTGGGAGCAACGAAATTCGAAAATGTCCATATTAAGGACCACCCTAATGTATATGTGTGTGTGTAGTATGTATGGTGAGACGTACTTATTAGTTTTTGGTTAAAGCAGGTCAACCCGTTTTGCAGATACGGGGCAGAAAGTGCTCAAAATGGCAAGTCTGGTTAGAATGATTTGAAAAACATTTCACTTGTAGTGACAGAGAAAAATTGATGAAATTTTTGGTCCAGCGGTTTCCGAGATCCAGAAAAAAAGTTGTATAAAAGCCATTTGGCGGTCAAAAATGACCATTAGACTAATGCATGACAAATTATCGAATATTTTATAGAGAGATTAATAAGTACAAAGGAATGTGACTTGAAAATTACCAGGACTCATAAAGAGTAATTTGAAAAACAATTATTTATTATTAATCTATTTAAGTTAGAAATGTAAGCTAAAAAAATTTTATACAAGACGTTTATTTCAAGTGTAGATTTTATCAAGTTTTTGAAAATTGGCATATTTCAATGAATACAAAAATTTTCTTTATGATTAAGTCTGGATATGGTAATCTTGATGTTTATAATTCTGTCTACGATAAGCGTTCAAAAACAGATTTGTTAATATTAATTAAATGATAATCAACGGTTTGAATCGGCCATTCAAAACAACCATGTTTAAAAAAAAAAAACACGATATTTAATTTTCGTATAGACTGTTTTCTCATGACTGCTCGTAAATTGTTATCGAATTCTCTATTCGGAATTCCATATGTTCGACGTACGAAAACGGAATGTGGTTTTTATCAGAAAGTTTATAAAATATAAGAAATATGTCTTCGGATAATGAAAATTAAACAGGACATTCTATCAGTATCAAAAAAAACAACTGCACGGTTTGCAAATGCAAATTTTGTTTAGATTTGTATGGAATGCCCGGTTTAATATCCAAAAATTTAAAAAATGATAACTGTGATATTTTGAAATGATATCCGGGGAATATATCTATCTCCATTGTCACCAAGAGTTACTGGAAAGAAAAACATTCCATGTCTCCAAAACGTAGAATAAAAAAAATAAAAATTAGATTATAGTGAGGAATTATGAACCATTTTACAAACATGAGTAAATGCGCCAACTTTTGGCGAAACTAGCAAACACATTTTAGTGCTTTTTTTTAAAGGATGGCCTGTCAAAGTCGATCAAGTTTGAAAATTTTTAATTCATAATTCAACAAAAAGTCATAATTCTTGAAAACTTGGAGCAATTGAGTCATTATTTTAGTAGACAGTAGTAGTCCTAGAAATGTTATTCACCTTTACACTTCCAAAGTTTAAAAAACCAAAATAATAATAATTAACCACAGGAACCGAAAAATCGTCACATTTTCATGAAAGCTCTAAGCTGTATTAAAAGACTCATAATTTTGAATTAAGTAAGATATTTTTTTGCCAATTTTTTTATGATAGTTATGATCAGTACTCATAACCTTGTTTCGGCTTGACGGTAAGTTCTGGGATACCCTTTATATAGATACTTTTTGTGTTTATATATAAAGAGATACGAAAAAATAGTCCACTAACACCTGGTGCATTTCAATAACCCATAAATCCTAATCAGTTCAAAAAAGTGTTCAAAAATTAAGAGAGCCAGATACAATAGCACCGACCATGAAGACCTGATACAAAGGCGAATATTTCTCATTCGCAAATCAGAGATTCGCTCGCTTATTGTGAAATAGTCAGGGCAGAGTGTATTATAATTAAGATGTCCAAGAAGGCAACGAACAAAGGTATTACACTAAACAATGGGCCAATAAATAGTCGGCCGAGTCAGCACGTTGATATGCCTTCTCTTGGTCTTGGAGAAATGAATGCATATTGTAATTCCAGAACGTAGCGCACGTGGATGGAAAACTAACGAAAACAGTCAGTTTATAAAATACATTGATTGCGACCTCTTCAAGACCAACAAACAAACAACTTATAGATGCTGGTAAGTTGATTCTGTCAACAGGGTAAATAGAAGCAATCAGAACTACTCAGAACTGACTGCTTGACAACTTAACCTAGTATTTGATGAGAAGACAACCCAGTGGTTAACCATTATCATTTGTATGGCGATTATATTAGATACATATATTCTATATAGTTTATTTTCACTTAAGAACAAATGAGATCTATGATCTGGTAACATTCTGTTTGATATAGAGCTAGCAGAATTGGGATCTAATCAAGAACAAGGGATTGCTAGCACCTAGTACCTTTACCATTGCTCCTCAATGGACTCGAACAAAATATATACATGATTTTCTTAATGATTTATTTTGTATATATAACATTGAGTTAGAATAAATCGCTGGTAAGTCAATTCTTTCACAGACTGAATAAAATGGAGTAAATTTTTAATTATCATTATTAACTTCCCGAAAGAGTTAGTGTTTTGGTCAGAAAATCCGATTTGCTCATTTTATGTTTTTGCTTTCTAATCACTAAATGTATTGACATCAAAATTGATCCAAAACTTGACAATTGACAGTTGACAGACATTGAAAAAACTCAGTAAGGACTCAAGTTAATAAGTTTTGTGTGATCAAGTTGTTTCTTATTAATTTGCAGATAAGTAAACATTTATTGTCCACATTTTGACCAGAACTCCTAAATCGATTTTGAAAATTCAAGAACTTTTGGAAAGAAATCTTGGAAATCGTACTGATTAGATATTTTTGGTAAAGATTGGTAAAGATTGAAGAAAATTAATTGTTCAAATTTTTGACGATTTTGATGATACTTTGTATGATAATGATATAGTTAATAGTCTAAGCAAACATTCTAAAATATTATAGTCCTGGAGTAATGAACTGTGCCAAAGTTGCAGAACTCTATTGTCCAAATTTTGAAAGTTGCTTAATTTTTATGAATTAAGTCGATTCGTTCATATATTTGCTAGACTATGCAATTTGAATTAAGACAAAACTAAGCAAAGTAAACAGAAAATCCAATTTGATCATGTGTGTGTGTGTATGTGAGCCAAAATATGACATTTCGTCGACGTCTTCTCACAATCATCTGCACCAAACAAACCTCCTGAATCGATTGATCAATTTTTATGACACTTTATATGATGATGATATATGAGCCAATTTTGCTGCAAAATAGACCAATATTAGGGCTATGTTACGTTCCAGTTTTCATACAAAATACTACTAAATACTATCAAAATGGCATGTATTTGCTATGCGATCAGGCGTCTTACACATAAAATGCTACTTCACTCATAAGTTATCAAGCTATATCTCAAAGATGCAGTTATGAAAACATCGTTTTTTTCTATTTGTGCGTTTTCTAGGATAAGATTTCTATCTAAAACGCCTGACTGCACAGTAACCACGTAGGATTTTGGCAGTATTTTGTACAATTTTGTATGAAAACTGCTACATAACATAGCCTTGCCATAACATTGGTCTATTTTACGGCAGAATCGGCCCCATAGTTAGAAAAATATAGTCCTAAGAAAAGTGCTTTAATTATAAAAATTTGTCCATAAAATAATGGTCTGGGTCGAAGTTGCTATTGTCTAAATTTTTAAAAATGCTAAATTTTTATGGATTTGTTCACATATCGAAAAGTCTATGCAATTTGAATTAAGACGAAACTAAGCCACTTACACTAAGTTTTAATATAATTTTGTATACTATTACATAAAATTCATTATTTTTTATTACGCGAATGTCATCAAGCGCATGCTATCTCATGAGAAATGAATGAAGGTCAAAAGAGGGTTTCATCATGATTAATTTTACTGATAACATGAAATGCCAAGTTTAAAATTAACCCTGTGAAGCAAAATTCATTAACATAATTAGTGGACGCTTCAGTCCATCGGGGAACGGCTTGAATGCGTAATGAAGTATATATGAAAGATAAATAAATGCTAAATCATTGGATATGGAAATTTTCCTAAATATCAAATAGTGCTTTATATACTCATACAATAGAAAATGAAATATAATTACAAACATTAAAATTAAAAATTTACTATAAACAGGTAATAATTAGCAATTAATGATCAGCCTGTGCTACTATCAATTCAATCTAATACATTCTCTGTATTTATTTTAATTATTATTAATAATAAAACAGCATGCAGAGCTTCTGTTCATGCTGAGATATCATCTCACTTCGAGCAGGTAATAGTACGTGTTATAGTTTGATATGCAGATAGGTAGATTTTACGCCTCGAAATGCATTGCAACGCAGATGAATAGGTTATATAACATGAATACATGTCGACATTATGGAATTATGGGATAGTATGCAATGCAAACTTTGTATTATATTGTTTCACGTTTATTTAAACTTCCTGTTTATTTTTTTGCCAGAAAATCCGACTTGCTATTTTAATTTTATCGCTAGAAAATCCGACTTGCTAATTCAATGTTTTCGCCAGAAAATCCTACTTGCTAATTTAATGTTTTCGCCAGAAATCCAAAGTGCTAGTTCCGTGTTTTCGCTAGAAATCAAAAGTGCTAATTTCATTTTTTCGCCAGAAAATCCGTCTTGCTGATTTAATGTTTTCGCCGTAAAATCCGATATACAAATTTAATGTTTTTGCCAGATCATCCGACTTGCCAATTTAATGTCTTCGCCAAAAAATCAGACTTGCTAATTTAATGTCTTCGACAAAAAATCCGACTTGTTAATTTTATGTTTTCGCCAGAAAATCCGAATTGATAATTTAATGTTTTTGCCAGAAAATCCGACTTGCTTATTTAATGTTTTCGCCAGAAAATCCAACTTGCATTTTATGTTTTTGCCAGTAAATCTGGCTTGCTGATTCAATGTATTCGCCAAAAAATCCGATTTGCCAATTTAATGTTTTTGCCAGAAAATCCGACTTGCCAATTTGATATTTCTGCCAGAAAATCCGACTTGCTAATTTAATGTTTTCGCCAGATAATTCTACTGCTAATTTAATGTTTTTGCCAGAAAATCCTACTAGCTAATTTCATGCTTTCGCCAGAAAATCCGACTTGCTAATTTTATGTTTTCGCCAGAAAATCTGGCTGGCTAAGTTAATGTTTTCGCCAGAAAATCCGGCTTGCTAATTCGCCAGAAAATCCGGCTAGCTAATTTATGCTTTCGTCAGAAAATCCGACTTGCAATTTAATGCTTTCGTCAGAAAATCCGACTTGCTGATTTGATGTTTCCGCCAGAAAATCTGGCTTGCTAACTTCATGTTATCAATTCGGCGTTTCAAATCATTCTGAATCGTTTGAGATCAAAATTGGAAATGGTATGTGTGGATATGAGCCGAAACTTAATCTTTCTGCGAAAAATTTAGAAACCATTCATTCTATAAAACTCTAAGGATTCACATTGATTCGTTATGCAAACTATTTTTTTTAAATTAGTAAAAAAATACCAGATTTTTTATGAATGTGTTTTAGAATAAAAAATTCTGAACCGATTTTGAAAATTTAAAAATACCATTTGGGAATCGTGTTTGGGAACTGGGAGCTTTTGGCCAGTAAAGATGGGCCAGGCCTTTTCTTCGTAATCGAATGCTAAAAAAATTATTTCTTGCTTTTTCAATAAAATTATGTCCATAACATCCTAAAATATCAGAGTGGGTTGAATTATAAAAAATATCAAAGTTTAACAGGTCCCGCGTTTAGGACACCCAAACTGTGTACTATACAATACAAATTTTTTTTTTTAAATATTTCAATTGGAAATCGCATTAATTTAATTTTAGTGACAGCAAAAACTTTATTTTTCAAATAAACATTTGAAAAATATATCTAAATAGCTAAATCTTAATGGTTACTGATTATGTCCATTTCATTATTAAATATAAGGAAGTACATAATACTTGTTCTAAGGTAAAATGCCACTTACAACTATTTATTTTATACCGGCATAGCCTAAAAATATTCTGAATATCTTGAAATTTTGAAAAAATAACCAATGGATACTTATTTATACGCATGACACTTGTCAATACACAAAATTCTGCCTTTTCTCCTCACGAGTCTACTCGTCAATGAGAGTTAACTAGTTAATTAATATTATAATTATTGCTAAAATTTTAATGTATTTAGTTCCAAGTTCGATATATGCACATTTAATCACAAATTTTTGTAACTGTAAGAATATAAAATGAATTTTATAACTAAAAACTGAGTAAATCGTGATAGTGATCCATCTTGGCCTCAGTGAAGAAATCCGACTCACCTGTCTTGGGATTTCTTCGAATTCTTTTCTCAGATTTAAGATAGAGCAACTCTATAGTTGAAAAGTCGTAGTCACGCAGCATTATATCGAAAGACACACCAGTTGCACAAACTCGTTGCTTTGAAGTTCAAACTCAAACGCTATTCACAGAACTGAGAGAACTCAAAGTGGTCGACTTACTAGGTTCGCAATAAAAAGAAAATGATATGGTGCAATATAATAGACTGACACACCGGTAAAGCAACATGCACATTCTACGGCAAACAATAGTACGGTTTCATATCAAACACGAAATTAAATCTTGCACGGCTCCTGTATGAATGCATGCGAATGCCAGAAAAATCGATACGCATACGCGAGATTGCTGTTCATAGTAAAGGAAATTTGCAACACATTCATGTTCCTGCAACATTCCTTTTTGAAGATTGTGAGAAAGACTTTTCACTTTGAAATGCGTTTATTGGCTCTCAAAATATATGTTATGGCAAGGCTATGTTAGGTAGCAGTTTTCATACAAAATGGTACTAAATACTGGTAAAATGGCATGTATCTGCTGTGTACTCAAGCGTGCAACCACATGGCTTTTGACAGGATTTAGTACCATTTTGTATGAAAACTGCTACATCAGTTTTTTATAACATAGCATTGCCATAACATTGGTATATTTTAAGGAAGAATCTTTAAATGCAAAAGAGCGCACTAAATGCCAAAAATGGATACAAACTTTTTCATGTTTTCATCGAATCAAACTCTTACTAACATTTGACTCATAACTTTCCTAACTGAAGATTAAACAAAAATAATGAACAAAATGAAATAAATAAAAGATTATGAATATAAGACATCAGCAACTGAGAATAATCTTCAAGTGTTCATTTAAGTGTTTCGTTATTCTCTAAGCTTCTTTAGCATAAGGACACAAATTAGGAAGAAACTATAGCTAAAAGAGAAAATCATAGCATTCTAGATCCTCCTCCATAATGTAATGCCTAAGGAAAAAGCAGAGATTTTAGTCAGTATTATACCCAGATGATATTGAGCCTAACATACCCAGGCCAAAAATCTAAGCCTGGGATTCCTGAGGAAGTATTTCTTTCAAAATATAAAAAAGTGAGTGTTCTACGCTACTAAAAATTAATAGCAACATTGTAAATTACAATTATACATTTCACGTGTTATTTTTATCTGCACACTTATGTCTATTTACAGTAACTTTAATAAACGATTACTAAATGTGATCAAATGGATACTAATTGTGAGTTCAAGTTTAAATTTTTTATATTAAGATCTATACATGCTATACATAAAACAAATGATACTGCAATAAACAGTAGCAAAATCCATGTAGCTTCCTAAACTTGTTTTGGAGTAAAAATCAACACAAAATGCTTCAGTTAGAAAAAAAAAGTTCCGTAAACTAATTTTCTAACGTCAAATATAATTGCTCTAAAGTGCTTTTAAGATCACTTATTTTAATGAAATTTTTTACTCTACAAAGTCGAAGATGATATTATATTCGTATTCGTGACAATATTTTTTATATTGAAATTTACATGCGCAACACTTAAAGCATATAATACAAGATAATAAAATCCCGAAATCCATATATTTTATAATTTGGTATTAGGACATATACCTAAAAAATCAACAACAAAAGATAATTCAGTTATAAAAAGAAGAAACTTTTCTTTTATCAAGCAAGATACATAACGAGCTATGATAAAAAATTAAATGATACAAAAAAGTACACAAGACGAATATATAAAAACGCCAAGGAGTGCCTGTTATACTCATATTCAAATAAGCATAATTGAAATTCTTTTTGGTTTTGTTTGTTGTTTTATTGCTAGTTATCAAAAATAATAAATGATAAAAAGGACTGATAACAGAAAATCACATATTTTTATAGAGTATAGTTTGGTGTAGGTGCCCTTTTTGTTAGGAAAAGTTGTATGAACATCATTAAATATGTTCATCATTAAACTTTACTACAGTTAGAAATTTATATAAAAAAACTCGATGTTGGGTAAATAGGAGTCCCATGCAAAGCTCAAGGGGGGCTTTTACATGAAGATGTGCTTTTTTGTTTGAAACTACTAAAAAGGTCAATTAAGAATGCCAAATATATAAAATTTATATATTTTTACAAGACATATCGATTCGAGCACGTGTAATAGTTAAAAACTTGGGCTAGCACAAGTTGTGATTATCACGGGTTTGATCTCAGTTTTGGCCAGCTAGATATCAAGCAGTATGATATTAAATTTCAATTTAAGGTTATTATATTAAGTTTCAACTTAAAGTCAGAATTTTTGAAGAAGACGTTGACATAAAATTGTGCATTTATCTGCAAATTATAAAGAAACTGCTCGACCGATCGTGGAGCAAAACTAATCCACACGAGTCCCCATCACGTTTCATCAAAAGGCCAGTACATTTTTGAAATTGATGCAGCTTTTTTGAGGAAATATCAATAAAACGTCAAATTATGCCTCACATGCACGAATGTTTTTTCCTAATTTTCGTGCAATTTTTTTTTTAGTTTATATTTTCAATAGCAATCAGAATGCAGTATAATTATATGAGCTATGTGGCTCATATCATTCACACACACACACACACTTTCAAACACAAATATAAATTATTGTGATAAATATTATATCCATAGTTGGAGAATCACTCCAATAATCGTGTAAAATGATTCAGAATGATATGAAATGTTGAGAAAATAAAATTAGCTAATCGGATTTTCTCACTAAAACAAACTTCCCCTTTGAAAAGTTAATCATTTTAATGAACTTTTTTATCATTATCTTGAACAGCAATCAGAAATTAAGAGTCTTATAAGCTGGTGTACTGATTTGGCAATACTAGTCGGTTCTCGAGTTGGCAACCCGAACAGTTGGCCCATTTGTGCGGTGAACTAGTTTTGAAATTTTTGAAAAAAATTGATTTTTTTTTAAATATCTGAATTATTCAAATCGATTGATTCGTGTTCCCGAAAATTATCGTCAAAAATTTGTATTCGCATATACACACACATCATTTTCTTCTAAGGTATGCCAAAATGCTCAGGAACCTCTGAAACGTAAAGATATGTAAAAAGTTTCATTTTCGATTTTTCTGCGATTACTATAACTTATCCTATGGAAAGTTAATTATTATTTCTGTAATAGAGCAAATATGTATTGATGCAGCAATGCCGGATGAGGACTATGGTTACTAGGAAAGATATTGCTATCTATATTTATAAGAGAAATGATGTTACTACTGCTTTACAACAAGCTGCTCGAAGCGGAATCGAACCCGCTACCTTTGAATTATTATATAAAAATGTATATTTTTAGCATAAGACATTTTCCAAATCATGTCCTAATAGCACAGTGATCTTTCTAGCCTTGTATTATCCGTATATCGTGTCTCTATAATTGAAAATCGATTTTCATTGTCGTTTACAATGCAGCCCTAGTGGCTCGTAATCAGTGGAGCGCTCAATCCGAACCAGAACGTTGCGCAACAATACCGACATCGACATCGACATCATGCAACGGCCGTCTCTCCTGCACACGAATCTCTCCCAACCGAACTATTCTACAACAAAACGAATGGATTCGCTTGTCAAAATGTCGATAACATTTATAAATCGAAATAAAATTGATATATCACCATTGTGCAGATGTCGTGGAAATATGTATCGAATACGACGAGCAAATTTGCTCAGATGGAAATTATTTGAACAATTGCGACGAAGTAGACGAGATCCAACAGTAAATGGAGTCATGTTAATAGAAAGTATAGTAAATAAACTATGTATTATTATAATTTCAATTCGTGCAGTAAATGGGTCAAATTATTGAACATGTTAATAAGTACATAGTAAAGTGCTTATTACAATTTTATCGACACCTACTCGGCATAATTGAAGTCGCGGCCTGATTTAACTAAACTAAATTAATTCGATATGAATTGTTTAAATCAGCGATCATAATGTGTTTGCTAACGTACATCCTAAACGAATATTTTTTTCTCAAAATTACAACCCAACGGGCAACCACTCTTCTTCATATTTGTATAGACTATATATATTGGATATGTTTATATATAATAGTGTCCATGTATGCGTTGTAGTAATGCCCACAAAAATCAATTTGCACTTGAGATTATATTTCGATCTATAGATTTTTAACCTCAAGAAGAATTTGATATCATACAGCTTGATATCGAGCTGACCGAGATTAGTTTGTTCTAGCCCACGTTCTTAGCCATGACACCACAAGGGGCTCAATTCCATATTTCTAACAAAAAATTATAAATGTTAAATACTTACCAATCTTAATTGAAGTTGTTAAAAATTTTATGTCAAAATAAATTATGGAGAATGCAAGAATGCAGTTGAATGAAGATTTGTGGTTGACAAGTCAGACAATATCACAGATTAGTAATAATGATATTTAATTTATTTATCTATTTATTTTAATTGATATTTTTTAGAATTATAAATTACTAATTTTCGAATTAAATACAAATTCAAGAAAATAATGTCTACGTGAAAAATAATCCCACTCTAATAAATTGGTAAATTATTTTATTAAAGCCTTCAAATAAGTAGAGCTTCGGCTTTGAAACCGCAAGATTTCATGTTCAAATCCCACGTTAAAAGCAATCTGGTATCAAGCAGCAACGATCTCGATTCTCGCTTGAAATATATATTTAGAAATTGGAATTTATCGATAGCAACTTGCCTGTAGTTGCTGAATTCGAAGTTGCGATATATGGGAAAAAAACTAATAATTTTGGGACCTTCCTAACGATGTATAATACTTTATATGTTTTCTTTACAGAAATATCTAAACCGTAAGATCACTAGATCACTAGGACCACTAGATGGACCACCCGTTACCTAAATATGCAAATGAATAAAGACAATGGGCGTACTATGTCACATAACATTTTTTTCTTTTTTGGACAATGATCAGAAATTATTTCGAGGAGCTTTAATGTAATTCTTTAATCTAATACAAATAATTAAAAAACAATGATATAATTTTAACATTAGCCATTCTCTGTTTGCAGGGAATACATTAAAAAGCAATTTTCACTTAATATCTTAATAGATGTTTTACTCAAGTAAAAATCTGATATCACTAGTGCTTGTTATCAAGCTGGTCAAAATGGGTGTCGAACTCAGAACTGAGAGTTGGTAAACCAAGTACAATGAGCAGTATGTAACAACCGTAGGTTGCCTTGTGATAAATCTTGGTAGTAAAAAATCATCATAACAGCTCATGATAATAATAATAATAAAGGATATTGATGATTTTTATCAGAAAGGTAGTAATGTTTACTATAGTAACAGATTGAGGGGCCAATTCTCGGATAAAATAGAAATGTTACAAGTCCATAATCGTATGCGTTTCACACATCTAACCTCTAAAAGGCACAAATGTCAGAATCATAATTTTGGATAGACTTCATGTATATGTTATCGAAGTGACATCAAAAGTTGTGCCTTTTGTAGGTTAGGTTTGATGTGTAGACAGATAACATTTCTATGTTACCTGAGAATTGTCTCCTGAGCCTGTCTAAAACAAGGTATGATATAAATCATGTCTAATAATACATATGTACTTGTGACTTGTGATCATTTTCCACCTATTTTCATTGTTTTATCAAGATACATTTACCTGGCAAATATATTTCTCGAGAGCAATTCAATTTCCCGCAACGGACAATAACCTCGTGTAATGGTTACGAATAATTACTAAACGACGGAACATAAAAGTGAGGAAAAAAAATTTCACGCCGCGATAAGGACAATCCGGTTAATTAATTAGTGAAGTTCACGGAGACCGTGCGGCGACAATGGCATTGGAAGAATGCCATCCAGATCATTGCGCAACTTAAACCGTTATTTTGTTATTTACTCTCGAACTCTTTCGAAAACTCAAACGAAATTTGTTGAAAAGAACTTGGAGGAATTGATAATTTTCTATGTGAAAATTTTCTCGTTGAAAAAGGCAAGGTGCAAGAAGCAATTTGCCTTAAGGCAAGTTGCATGAACTTGCCAACATATGTAAGTAATCTGGAATTTCGCTGGCTCTAAAATATAATGATAAAAATTTTAATTGTATGTACTTTCTAGTTTTAATGACGTTATTAATTATATACACGTGCTTTTTAAATTTTGCTCTCAAACGATTCAAAATGACTTGAAACATCGAAACAAAATTAACACTAGGATTTTCTGGCAAAAAATTATCAAGGCTTTATATGAATCAAGACCTTCATATCTTATGCAAGTTGATGAATATTTCTCAGTTTTCATTTTATTTTAAATTAAAATCATATATTTTTGATA
This sequence comes from Ctenocephalides felis, assembly GCF_003426905.1. Lineage (NCBI taxonomy): Eukaryota > Metazoa > Arthropoda > Insecta > Siphonaptera > Pulicidae > Ctenocephalides > Ctenocephalides felis. Next base: position 180,857,364 of record NW_020538040.1, on the reverse strand, counting down.
CAGGTTTGAACATTAAAATGTTTAAATACAACTCGATCATTGAAGGCATTTTGGCAGATACTATGCAAATTCACTACATTGAAATTTTATCATTATTTTTATTTTTAATTATTAAATTACAATCCGTCTTACAGTGATTTTAAGGATATATGTAAATTATCGGATTAAAGTTTTTAAAGGTTTTCAATTTTGATAAAATAAGATAACTTGGATAATTGGATAAAGTTTTATCATATTGATTTTTACACACTCTTTGCACAACATTGCCCAGAAAAGTTATTTCCACTTGGAAACGTTTTTCTATCTAGGTAAACATTATGTTAAATAAATTTCTATTTTATAAAATTAATTAAAAAATCCTTGCAAAATGGGCGAATATGCTTTAAAAAGTTGATCAACTATTTAAGTGAGTATTTGGTGACTACTTCAAGTGAATAATTGATGTCATTAATTTTATTATATATTATTACCTGCATACACAAAATAAACGATGCTACTTAATTAATTTCATTAGTATTTTTAAAAATACTCAGCTAATTCAGTTTGGTTAAAAAATATACTTCATATATATAAATTTGAACAAATTAAAACAATAATGATTATTATTTCCATGATATATTAGACGACATATTATTATTTTCACTTTATGAACTATTACAAAAATATTTTAATTAAAAATACATGATGTAATAAAAATAAACTTCATTATTCATGCATCATTTATTATTCTTGTGGCATTTTATAAAAATCGCAAGTGTGAATCATACAAAGTAAATGCAAATTCCGCGATATCAGCTAAACAAAAACTTGTAATTCAATATTTTTGGAATAAATATAAACAAATTAGTGACCTAATAAAATAAATAAATAATTAGTAATAGGGGCAATCATATTGAATGGATTAGATATTTGTATGAAATTTATCTGAAAATAGTAGGAGGAAATAAAATATAATATGAAAAAACAAAATATTTTTTCCCGAGTTTCAAGCAGTAGCGAGTTTCAGACAACCTGATATCGAGCAGTAGTGATATCAGTTTTTACTCGAAAATTAGGAAAAAATATGTTTACAATAGAAAATATTGTGTCTCCAATCGAGTATTATTTTTAAAATTTTTGAAATTGGTGCCCAGCCATTTTTAAAAAAAACATTGACGAAAGATCACCAATTTTGGAACTCATATATACTATGTAGGTGTGTGTTGTTACAATTTTGGTGTCAAACGGTATAGAATGCCTTGATACCTAAAATTAGCAAATCGGATTTTTTGGCAATCATCTAATTTAGATTTATTAAAGTAGTATAATTAGTTAATTAGAAAAGTCATAGCTTAACCACTGTATTTAACTAGCTTCCGTTTCACCAAAAACAACATCGGGAGCGGCATGTGTATCCGGAATATTCATGTTTGATGAAAAAGCATTTACGTGTAAGCAATTTTATTTACCCATTCCATTCTACAAACATACAACATTAATAAATTCATTCCAATACTCCAAATTTCTTCAACATCTAACATTTAAACATACAGTTACAAACATGCAGGTACCGACATATACAAAAAATAAGAAACGGTTTTGTGCCAGAGACGAAATATGATCGTAGGTGATTAATTCTTTAATACGTTTGCCGAGAAATAGAATAATTTTTCTTAGAAATCGTAATGCAAAAACCCGATACCATGTAACTGATATGTGTGGAATGAGAAATAGACATATGGCTGGTGAATAATTTATTGATAACATTAAATAGGATATTTTATTCTTATATGGTGTCCCAGAACTCAACATCAACGGAGTGAGAGTCATGATTGTAACCATTCCGAGACAAAAAATTGCATGCAGTTTTAAAAGTATGAGCTTTTCAGAATATACAATGTAAATACATATAATTCGTGTAGGTAATAATTATAAATATTTTTGTAATATATAACTATTCAAGCAAAAAAAATAATTTTTAACTAGTGTTGCATGGCATCGTGCCTTAAGACAAATTGCTAAAGCTTCCCATACCGTTTGAAATATTCGAGAAATACTAAATGATTTCAAAGAGATAATTATAAATACTGTAACTTTCATCATTTGAATTTAAATGACAGAATATAAGAGTGTATTATGAATGAATAAAATTCGAATCATTTTTGATATTAAAAACAATTGGTTTTTTTTTAATTTTGGAAAAAAAAATTGTCTTTCTAAACTAATCGTTTCCTTATAAGCAAAATTCAAGAATCGAACCATTCAAGTCGGATGCTTCGTTCTCTCAAAAACTGCCATTTTTTATAAATTTAGCTCCGTATCACCAAAACGGCTAGACATGTTTCTGCCAAAAACTAATCAACACTTCTCCCCATCATTACAAATTTAATGTTTTTTTTTGATGCTCTGTTCTCTCAAAAACTAAATTTCCATTTTCTGCACTCTTTGTTTCATATCTCCGAAACGGCTGGAGCGACTTTTGCCAAAAACTAATTAGCACGTCTCCCCATCAATAGGAATCGATTGCTTTTTGAATATTTCAAATCGGTTGATCCGGGTTCCTCAAAACGTGGACGAAAAAATGTATCCATGCATACGCACACACACAAACACATACATCGTTTTTTGTAAAAGTATGCCAAAATATTCAGAAACCTCCAAAACGTAAAAATATGCAAAAATTTCCATTTTTATTTTTGGACGATAACAATAACTTACCTTACGGAAAGTTAGAAAAAATTATATGCTGACGAGATTTGAACCCAATCTTTTTAACCCTGTCATCTATGAAACCGAGCACGAGAAGTTAATTTCAAAACTTAGATTAGTTTTTATAATTAAAACCATTTTTCGTAGACCTATAATAGTTTAAACTATTCGGTTTCAATATCAATACTATCACCATGCAAAGCTTCATAAAATTCCCCAGAAGAGTAAACATGAGAATCTCCTTGTTAGGTCAAATAATAGTCGATCAGTAATCAATTGGATAGAGTTTATGTTTTATGTAACATTATATAAAGTATGCAGTATATAAATAAATTCATTAGGTTTATTACTAATTAATAATTTATTAATTTTTTTTTCGGTATCCAGCTCTACAGCAACAAGCGCGTATAGCACAAGGTTAATGAGTTTTAAAATGAGTCACTGGTTAATGCGTTTCAAATGCGATCCAATTAATATAACATTAGTTGGAATTAAGTAATCAGTTCATATAGGAATTCGCAGATACGTTAAATAAACATAAAATTAGTTTATTATTGGAATACATGTTTCAAAACTAAAATATTTCTACTAACAGTGTTCGTATCACCTACAGCATTGAACACTAATGGATTGCAGAACTCGTAAGGTTTCTTTTATAACGTTATTTATAATCTCACATTCTTGTATCTAAATCCTTTAACTCGAACATGTATTTGCATTCTTAGCAAAAATAACACACACAAAAAATTGCAACCGTAGAGTGTTTTCTGACAACTACCAGTTGTTACATCATAAGCAGATAATTGCAAACATACGTTTTGCTTAGAATCTGCTTAGAAATACAATCTAGTTCAAACATGTAATTTGTCTTATTGCTAATACCTTCATTTTAAGAAAAGTTATTTAACGTATTGAATATTTCAAACATAAATAGTTGCATTTAATTTTTATTTGGGGAGTAAGTGGTAGAGTCTCGGCTTTACTTTAATCATAACGTTTCGAATTTCAGTACCATTATATGAATGATTTTTTTTATTGAACTTGTAAATAGCAATCGAAATAATATAATTTTATAAGTTGAAAAGAGTAATAAAGCTAATATTTTTTTAAAATAATGCATAGGAAATTAAGTATGTATATAGAAATATTATTGGGTAGAATAGAGAAATGTTGCATAGAATATAATGTAATGTAGTAGGTGACTAAATGCTCAAAGTTAGCAAGCCAATTAAATGAAAAAAAAAGAAATAATATTCAAAAATGTATGTCATAAATATGTTTTAAAGTGATAGTGATACGAATAGTGTTATCGGGTAACCTTATAATAAAAATATATAAGAAGTAGAATTCCAGGTCCATTGGGTTGTCTTCTAATTAGCCATTGGTAAAAAAAATCATTACAACTGTTTATAGGAAGTCAAAATCTAATTGCTTCTGCAAAAGAAATGTTTGTCTACCACTAATTCCCATTAAATATATATTTTTCAAAACTATTAATTATTATTAATTAAGCCAATAGGTTGGAAAGTTCTTAAAAAAAAAAAACAAATATGTAAAAATTAATTTATTCTATTCTATTCTATCTAGTATTCTGGTCTAAAACTTTTAAAACATCGATTGTGTTGTTTATGGATATTTCCAAAGTTTAACAATTCAAAAATATGTGTACAAGAGATTTTTTTCAAAATTTAAATTATTTTCAGAGATTGACCACAATAATTCTTCCACTCTTGCATTTTTCGCGAAACTATCTTTTTGGATATGATACCCACGATTTCCCAACTTCTACTGGACCGATTTACTCAAAATTTTTATGAAGTCTTTCATATAAAATCCTCTTCAGTATAAACTACTTCCATCCTCAAATTCCGATTTTTTACTACTTTTAAAAAATTGTATAGATTTTTTTTTCCGGGCTAAAATCATGAGTATGGTCAGGTGACATTTTTTGAGAGACTCTACCTCATCACATCACATTTTTTTTATTTCTTAAAAGAATAATTAACAACTTATAAAAAAATATGTAGTAAAAATATTGTTTGCCTATTTTACTAAGATGACCATACGTCCCGGTTTGCCCGGGACAGTCCCGGATTTTCATCTTGTGTCCGGGTTTTTCTAAAAGCAATATTTGTCCCGGATTTAGTTCTTCTGTTCCGGATTGTACCGGTTCTTAAAAAAATTATAGAAAAATTACTAAAAATTATGAAAACAAACAAACAAGTGCTAATTTTTTTTTCAATTAATTATGAAAAGAGTGGAATTTTTCCTATATTCTAAGTCAATGACAGGATTTTTGATCCGAAGATTCCTGTCGCGAAATCGAACACCCTACCAATGAGCATGGCTATATAAAAGACTTGTTTAAATATATGAAAAAATATATAAAATAATAAAATATATAATTAAATATAAAAAAATATATCCATGTATAAAATATATATTAAATTTCGTTGATTATAAACCCTACAAAATGTCATGACAATTTGTTTCTATCAAATTCACGAGGCTCACTTGATTACCCCAGTATCTTTAAATGGCATTTGTTATTTTAAAGACCTCCCTCCCTGCCCCGGATTTTTTTAAACTAAAAATTACCGTCCCGGTTTTGACTTAAAAAAATATGGTCACCTTAATTTTTCAGCCATTTAAAAATCGCATAAAATTCATGCCTCTAGACCAGACTAAGGGGGCGTGAGGTTTTTTGGAGGAGAGGGGGTTTGACAAAAAATCACGAAATATCACGTGGGGGAAAGAGGGGTATAGTAAGATATCACATGTATTTATTTTTTAACTGTTTTTTTTTTTTAAATCAAACATATTCAAAAAAAAATTACTTCATTCAAAAGTTTACAGTTTTTTCACATAACTAAAAACACACGTGATGTTTGGTGAGGGTTGGGGAGTAATTTTGAATATCACCATGTATCACCAAGGGGAAGGGGAGTTCCAAAAATCCTTAAAAACTCGCTCACATGATTAATGGACGCCCCTAAGGAGGTATCCCTTAAGACAAAGAAAGCAAATTTTCAAAATTTTAGTAAGTTCCCACATCATATAGATATATGTAAGCTACTAACCGGCCTCGATCATTAGACACAGAAAAAAAAATTATCCGGTTTAGAACAATATGAGCAAATTACTCACATGTTGCAAGGAAACGTGTACGAACATATAATTTATTATACAACGCGCAGATATTTACGATTAGCCAGTGTATGGCATGCCGTCAACAAAAACAGAGTTCCAATTATCGCATGACAATAAAAGTTGCAAAAAGCACGAGAGATTATTTCGATCGCATGCCACAGAGCTAAGAGCGAAAATTTCAAGGTGTAGAAGAGATACCTATAACCGAGACGCGTCGCATTTAAACGCATCCGCCTACGCTGGTCAGGCATGTCAGGCTCACGTTCGAGAATGGGAATGGGACTCTCGGGGAAGGGTCAAATATGAAAGTACTTTGAACAAATACTGAATTAGGTGTAAGTAGCATTTTGCCTTAGGGCAAGATGCATGAATTTTCCGATATATGTAATAACTACCATCCAAACGAACTGATTGCAAGTCTTTACAACACCACACATAATATATAAGATTAAAAAGAATACAATTAATAGATCTACCACATTAATAAATAATAAGTTGTTCCACCATATTATTTAAATAGGTGTGTGTATGTATGTGAATATGTAGTCTGTGTAATGTACTTTGTTTATAATTGTATGTATATTTGAGTTTCTTTTTTTTCTTTATTATACCAAAATTAAAATATAATTTAATACACTAATAGAAGGTGAACCACTGGGTTTATCTTTTAAAATTTAATATGTTGTTTGTCAAACTAATTACTCAATGTCTTTCTATTTAGACAGATTGTAATTTATAAGAAAAAAAAATGTAATAACTAGTGGGGCGCATGGCATCGTGCCTTAAGGCAAATTGCTGGAACTTCCCGTACCAAAACTTTTTTTTTTGAAAAAGATTAACATTTTTGAAACAAAATTACTCTGAAAAAATTAGATTTTTGAGAAATTATAAATCTTGACAAAAATTTACTTTTTCTGAAAAAAAGACTTTGAAGAAAAGTGTATTTTCAAATATTTTGGTAATTGTAAACTTTTTTTCAAAGCAATCGTACTGCTTTAACTGCATAGAGACGAAATATCGAAGCGCGTAAGCGACGCGCCGCCGACTAACGTATAAGCATTGGTACGGAACCCATAGGAATGTAAACAAAATTTATACTTATTGTTAAAATCTCTATAAAATATCTGATTATTTGATGTACATATGTCCAATAAACATTTTTGACCGCCAAATGACATTTTTCTTAACTTTTTCTTATTGAGAGTCCATAACCGCTGGACTTGCCTTCCCAAAAATTTCCCAGTTCTTCATCTTCTCAATACAAGTAAAATCTTTTTTGCCCCGTATCTTCGGAACAGCTAAACCTGCCTTCGCCAAAAACTAATAAGCACGTCTCCTTATCAATACGAATCGAATGTTTTTTAAATTATACAAATCGGTCGATCGGTATTACCGATATCGTCGACGAAAATTTGTATCCGCACACACACACATACATCCTTTTTTTTAAGTATGCCAAAATGTTCAGAAACCTTTGAAACGTAAAGATATATGAAGATTTTCATTGTCGATTTTTTGCGATTACTATAACTTGCCCTACGGAAAGTTAATAAGGCGACCATACGTCCAGGTTTAGCCGGAACAGTCCCGAATTTTCACCTTGTGTCCCGTGTTTTTACTTAATTTTAATATTTGTATACCGTTTCCGAAAGAATATTCTTAAGAGAGTTAAATTTTCAAAAATTTAAAATAAAATTTATGTCAAATCAAGGTGCAGTTTATAATTTAGAAGAAATGTTTTTTTTTATTGAAAATATAAATTTTATACATCTCAGACAGACAGAAGTGTCTGGTATGAGAGATCGTACAAAATATGTATACAATAATATTATTTTATACATATCATTATTATATATATTATATGTATATAATATGGTCATTACAAACATTTTATATCATTTATTCTGGGTTACAATAAATTTATTTAAATTGATTTTATATTGAAAAATAGTAATAAAAGTGAATTTAATTGTAAATTAATTTATATATCATTAATTGATTAAAGTTCTAGAATATGTACATATTGCGCGTCGCTCTTTTCAACTTATTAAAAAAAAGATAAGTCGTACTTCAGTTTTTTTTTAAGCAAAATTTGTCCCGGATTTAGACCTTTTGTCCCGGATTGTCCGGGTTTTTGAAAATCAAGCAGTAAATTAAAAAAAATATGAAAACAAACAAACTAGTACTATTTTTTTCAAATTAATTATGAAGAAACTTGTACAAGGCTCAAGAGTGAAAAAGCATATAATATATCTAAAAAAGCATATAATATAGATGGAGAAGTATTACATATAATCACATAATAACGTTCTTACTAAAAGTACGCAATTTTTATTCTAAAAAATATATAAAAACCAATTTTTATTGTCCCCTTAAATAGCATTTGTTATTTTAAATATCCCCCCTTCCGTCCCGTCCCGGATTAGCATAACTAAATATTGTTGTCCCGGTTAAAATAAATAAAAATTCTGTCAAAACCTGAAATTAACCTAGTAAGAATCCAGTGAAAATCTAATAACATTCGGACAAGAATCAAACGAAGCAAGAATGCTACAAGAATTTGATAAGCATCTAGCTGGAATTTGGTTGATCTACTAAGATTCACGTTAGAATCTGGTTAGGATCTAGTTAGCATCTATGTAGAATTTGCTTCAAATAGTTAGGATTGATTTAAAATCTGCGTACATGACAAATACATTAAGAAAGTTACAGTTCTAGTGCGAATCTCTTCGCAAACTCGTGAATTAACCTTAAAAAACTAGTCAGCAATATTATCTTTCAAACTTTCGATTTTTCAGATCGATTCAGAGATTTTTATTCAAAAACTTATACAAAACATAGAACAATAATTCACAAATGAACATCAAAATAATTATGCTTAACCATTAGGTATCCAAAGGAAACTGTCAATGTATAGTAGTTATATTTCTATGTTATTGTTGATTAATTTTTTTATTTTTTGAAGTAATAATGTTGAAATTTGTGTTTTGGTTTTTCTTGGTTTGATTTACTGAATGTTGACACTTATTACACATATTAAGTATTATTTTAAATTATAACACACTGATAATGAGAACCTAGTCTCGAAACGTTTGTGAAATTATTATTTAATAAATTATTTCAAATAAAGTGTTGTTTGTTAATATTTCTAAATTAAATATTAACCCCTGTGTTGTGTTATAATAATCATTAAACAAGTAACATAAGTAAAAATAGCTATTATTTTAAAAAATGTATACGTGCAAGTACTCATAAATATACATCTCAATAAAATAATTTATACATTTATGGTTTATAAATTTATATAATTTATAAATTTAGGTATTTTTACTTTATCTGGGTATTAGTTTTAAGTTAGGTTTGAGATTGTAAGTAATTTGGAAGATAGGAGTAAATTTTAATATCTTGCAACCACCATATAATTTGAAATAAACATAATAGTAAATTTAAGAATAAATTTAATTAACTGCCCAAATAATTGCAAATTCGCACAGATAAACAGGTCTATCTCCTCCGCCGCGAAGATGCGCAAACATTCAAATTTAACGATATTGGTAAAAAAGGAAGACAACACAACACAGAGATTCTTGGACTAAGGCGTCATGGATCGCGTGCATCAAATGTGTAATAAAAATTCAACTTATACACAGGGTAAAATATCGATCAGAAGCACACATATATAGGTCAGCTTTGAGAATAATATGCCTTGCTCACCTGAACGTTTGGATTTGATGTTTCAAAATTGTTTACACTTGTTTACACTGAAACACACACTTTGAAAGCACAAGTTGTTAACCACGTGGGGGGGGGGGTAGAAAATTTATTGGAAAAAATAAAGTTCACAAAAAACTGAAGTTTAACTGCACTTTGAGGGTTTTAAATAAATTTGTTTTTATCACAAGCAGGTGACTAATGTGAGAACGATACGACGGGACGAGCGACTTGCCTTAGCCGAGCGCCGCGTTGTTGTATGATGGTTGTGATTGTGATATAGCGGATTCTCATACCGCGACGAGGCCCCACCATCGCGTCGTATACGAAGCCGAACTCTTGTACACTACGATTCACAAGTTTACGAGTTGATTACACACCTGACTTACGGGCGGACGGGCGGACGGACGAGGCAACAGATTTTTGACATTTAAATTTTAAATCGCTTCGGTAAGCATTACTTACATTTTTTTATTGAATCATGAACTAGAAGTGCATGGCATCGTGCCTCGAGGCATATTGCTGGAACTTCCCGTGCCAAAATTATAATTTTTAACTAGCTGTAAGTGGAATTCTGTCTTAAGGCAATTAAGGCATCGTGCCTTAAGGCAAATTGCTGGAACTTCCCGTACCAAAAATTATATTTTTAAAAACGATTAACATTTTTGAAACAAATTTACTTCGAAAACAATTAGATTCTTGAGAAACTATAAATTTGACAAAAAATTACTTTTTTTGAAAACAAAATTTTTTTGAAAAGAAAAATGTTTTCTTCATTTTGACATAGTTTGGAAATTCTGAACTTTTTTTCAAAGCAATCGTACTGCTTGAACTGCATAGAGACGAAATGTTAAAGCGCGCAAGTGCCGCGCCGCCGTCTAACGCATAAGCATTGGGTACGGAACCCATAGGAATGTAAACAAAATTTATACTTATTGTTAAAATCTCTATAAAATATCTGATAATTTGATGTGTATATGTCTAATGATCATTTTTAACCGCCGAATGGCATTTTTTTTACTTTTTTCATTAGATCTCCGAAACCGTTAGACCTGCATTCCCAAAAATTTAACCAATTTTTCATTCCGTCAATATAAGTGAAATGTTTCTTGAATTATTCAAATCGGACGCTTCGTTCGCTCAAAAACTAAATTTCAATTTTTGGCACTTCTTGACCCCTATCTTCAAAACGACTGGACCTGCTTTTATCAAAAATTGATCAGCACGTCATCCTATTTAGAGGAATAGAATGATTTTTAAATCATTCAAATCGGTTGATCTGTGCTCTCGAAATCTTGGACAAAAATTTGTATCCGCACACACATACATACACACACATACGTACATTTTTTAAGGTATGCCAGAATATTCAGAAACTTTCAAAATATAAAGATGTGCAAAAAATTTCCGTTCCGATTTTTTTGCGGTTATGATTTTTTGGCGCAATCGCTTTGAAAAAAAATTCAATTGCTATCAAAATTTACAGAAAATGTTAAAAATTTCAAAATATTCGAAAAAAAATTAAGGCAACCATGCCTTACTAGTTAAATATAAAATCTGGCCGAGATTTTTGGCTAAAACGCGTACGAAAAAATTTGTTTCTTGGATATATAGAAACTATATAGAAACGGCTTGGACGATCGACTAATGAGTGAAAAACTTATCAAATTATATCGAATACCTTTTAAGTTCTTGAAATTAGTTCTACCGTTTTTTCTTAAAAAAAAAAACGTCGACAAAATGTGAAACTTCGGCTTCATACACACAGGCACATTTTTAATTTGTACTGCATTTACTATCCCAGTTAAAAACAAATTTAGTTTAATGAATGAAGTTATGAGAAATATCAAACAAAAAATAATTTCAAGATGATATCTCTTAACATTAATCTTCAGAGCACAAATTACATTGAGAATATGTGGACGAAGCTATAACAACAAAAACAGAAAGAACCAACTAAATTACAAATTGTAAATGTGAAAAGAAAAGCATTAAAACATTGCAAATGATTAATTTTCAAATTAAAAAAAAAAAACGACGACAAAATGTGAAACTTCGGCTCCATAGACACAAACACATAGTATTTTCAATTTATACTGTATTTACTGCCCTAGTTAGGAACAATTTTAGGGTAATGAAAGGATTCGAAATATCTAACAATAAACAATTGAAGAATAAAATTTCTTTCAGAGCACAAATGACTCCAAGAGATGTATACAAAGTCTCAAAGTTTTAGGTTTCAAATAAAACGGACGGTATAAAAAGGTTGCAAACCACTGATTTTGAGTTTCAAAGGATACATTATTATTACTACGTTTTTGGAAAAATCAAGAGAATAATTATCCATTTTTTGAAGCTTCTAATCATTATTTTTGCTGTTGCAAAATTTTATAGAACGCATATATAATTATTGTACATTATAGCAAAAAATTAAGTAAAGGAAATTAAATTATCTCATGTATTTGGATCCTTTTTTTAGCGGAAAATTCAAATTTTGGAAGTAGCAAAATATTCTAATGTGATTCTATTATAGTTTATTAATATATTTATTATCAAAATAGATCTTTGGAAATTTAAACACAAATGGCATTTTGAACATTTTTAGAGACTTATGATCTCTAATATTTTGAAATTTATAAAAAATTGTAGATCTTGAATGAGAATCTTATATGAATCTTAAAGAAAACGAACTGAAGTCTTTCTTCAAGAGATAGCAGCACAGTTAGAATTCCATAAGTAAACAAATGTCAAAATGCACATTTCTGTTGATTAAATAAAATAATGCTATGAAAATAATAACGTAGAAAAAGTTTCATGACTTAAACATCAAAATGGATAATACACTAGAATCAAAAAATGTGTACTTATCATCCTTAGTGGTCCGTATCAAAAAAAATTCACATCAAAATTAAGAATATTTTGAGGTTAACTTCCAAATTTAATTTCTAGTCTGGAGGGGTAGCAGGGCTTGTAGTAGACATTGCTCTATTTCCTCTAGATACATTAAAAACTCGATTACAAAGTCCAAAAGGTTTCATCAAATCTGGTGGTTTCAGAGGCATATATCATGGTTTGGGGCCAGCCGCTATAGGAAGTGCTCCATCAGGTCTAACTTAAAATCTGGTGCATATTTTATCTATTTTTCAACTAATTACTTATAATGTAAATATTTCATTACTTTCATTGATTTAGCGGCTCTATTTTTCTGTACGTATGAAAGCTTCAAACATTTGGCATCGCCTTATGTATCATCATCTACGGCTCCTTTAATTCACATGGCTGGGGCATCTGTTGCAGAAGTGGTAATAATAGAATCTATATTTTAAGTATTAATTAATTATAATGCAATTTAATTGTGCTTGTATTTTACATAGAGCTGGAATACTACCTGTGAAAAATTTACTTGCAAATATATATATATATATATATATATATATATATATATATATATTGCCATGTTTTTAAAATATACGCTATCAATTATCACTTCATTTAAAAATTATGTCAGAATAATTTTTTATTAGAAAAAGTGATGTAGTTCAATCATAAATTATAAGTAGGTCAATTGCTGAATTTGCAATATTTTACAAAAACTCAATCATCATGAAAACCAGCATGATGCGAAGACAAATATTTGATCACATTCTAAATGTAGAATATATTTTTAACTTCCCGTAGGGCATTCTTCTTTCTAAAGTTCTTACTTCCTGGTGCTGTGCTTCAGCTTTCAGTTCCCTGTATCAATCATCAGCATTCCAATCTATTTAGTCCTATTTTTGGTTCAATTAAGTTATAAAATATTAAAACCTTTTTACAAAACTATCAGTATAAAAACCAACTTGATGTCGAACCAATATTTGATTAGTTTTTAAATATAAATGGAATAAAATGTATTAATATACCACAATTACTGTATTAAGATGTTCTGAATGAATAAAACTGAATGAAAATCAAACAATCAAATTCCACAAATTTGACCAATTGTAATTCATTACTTTTATTGACCTAAGTTATTTTATTTTCAGGTGGCCTGCTTAGTAAGAGTTCCAGTAGAAGTAGTTAAGCAAAGAAAACAAACAGCAGGTATAAACAGATCATCCATCGCTATCTTAAAATCAGCATACAGGATAGAAGGCTTCCTAGATGGTAAAATATTAAATTTAATTCATTTCAGAATGCATTGAAACATGTTACACCTCAATATTATAATTTATAGGTATTTATCGTGGTTTTGGATCCACAATATTAAGAGAAATACCATTTTCTTTCATACAATTTCCTCTTTGGGAATATTTTAAGAAGCTCTATGTTGAATTATCAGGAAGTCCATTGAATCCATTAAAAGTTTCATTATGTGGAGCACTTGCAGGTGGTTGTTAAATACATAAATATATGTACATGATTATGTTGATATCTCAATGTACTATAATTATTTATATTTCTTAGGAGGAATTGCAGCTGCTGCTACGACACCATTAGATGTGGTAAAGACCAGAATTATGTTAGCAGAACTAAGCTCTTCAAAAGTCAATTTGAAAATATTATCGGTACTTAAAAATATTTACAGGGAAAATGGTATTTCAGGGTAAGCATATAATGCCTTGAAATTGTATTTTCATTATCTGGTTGAGTACATGTTTTTTTTATTGCTCAAATTTCTTAGATTATTTGCTGGCATTGTTCCAAGAGTTTTATGGATAACAATAGGTGGTGCAATATTTTTTGGTTCATATGATCTCAGTAAAAGAATGTTTGAAATGTATCACACAGAACCAACTTAGAAATGTTGCAATTATGAAAGGAGTGAAAATGTAGACATAGAATATTTTTAGAAGAAAAACCAAATTTTATATAAAACCATGTTGTGTATTATAGCTATTTATATAAAAATAAATTCACTAAAAATGTGATTTTCTCATTAACAATAAAACCTTATAAAATATGTACATAACATGTAAAATTGCATATAAAACTTATCAATTATCAATTATCAGATCATTAAGTCACAGTCGATAGGAATGATTCTCACATTTGTTCAGTCCACATGAGTATTTGCAATAAAAAATTATGTTGATGCTCATTGAGCACAATAAGACACTATATATATCAGTCATATCTCTAACACTTAATTCTAATTAAATTAATCTATTAAACATCACTTTGTTTAGCACTGCCATTGATTGCACCAGTGAAGAATCCACCATTAACTATGCCATTTAATTTAATATCACCATTTTGCATAATTGGTGAATTTGTTCCATTATTTTTAACTACAGGATGAATAAGATCTACTTTATCATCAAAAAGACCGTTTTGAATATTGGCATTATTTAATCTTTTCCCTTTAACTTTAGGTGGATGAGGTAAGGCATATCTCAGTTTGTCCCAGAACCACGGATCGCCCCATTCTAAGTAGGTATTAGTAGACAAGTATGCTTTTAACTCAGCATCAAGGCTATCTAAAGGACCAATATCCCCGTATATAATTATTATTACTCTTGCTCTGCCTTCTGTTAAAGCATTGTTGTGTGCTGTTCTAAACTCCATTTTACCCCAAACACTTTCTAAGAAATTTGCTGATAATATAACTACTGTTCTCTTAGAATCTTCAACTGATCGAGCAATTTGTGTGGGTATCCATTCCCCAGCTATCCAATCACGGTAATGCAAGCATAACTTGAAAGGATACTCTCCGCCTTCTAAATTAGGCACTAACTGATCTGTTACAAATTCTTCATCTTTATGAGAATATGAAATAAAAGCATCAAATAGTTTGTCCTTGTCAAGTTCTTCTTCTGTAACAAACCAGAGGCACATATTATGAGCAAAGAGCCAAACTTTGATCTCTTGCTGGTAATAGTAATACAATGCAGCTGCCGCTCCTAACAACAATCCTAATATTGCAACAACTACGCTTACTGCCACAATCACTGTATTGTGAAAGGGACAAAGTTCTCCAAGGGAAAGATCAGACCACTTTTTACCAAAACAAGTTATATTTTGAAGACCTTCCACAGTCTTGTAATTACTTTGCATGTATGATAATAAATCTTTGGATAAACAATTGCACATCCATGGATTGGATCCTAATGTCAATTTCGAATCCTTGTTTTATTTTTGAAAGCTTGAAATACCGAATTACTTATAAAGGATAAATTGTTGTGAGCCAATTCGAGAACTTCTATTTGAGGTGGAATATTACTTAAAGATAGCTCTGAAATATTATTGAACTCAGCATTGATTTTTCTAACATATGTGTATCCTACAAGGCTCATATTTGGAAGACTACTTAGATGATTGCCTTGAATATACAATTCAGTAAAATTCAATTTGCTTGCATTAAGATTTACAAGTGGGGGAACATGCACTAAACCTGCATAAGAACAATTAACAATCAAAGCAGTGTCAAAAATTCTGACTTCACATTTGCACTCCTTTGGGCAATGCTTAGTTGCACTTTTTGGATGATCGAGTGGACAAACTAATAACTTAGGATCCACTTTGCTTATTTGTACCCCTTCAAATTGTTGTGGCTGAGCACATGACAAATTTTTAGCTTCTAATTGTATCATTTTGTGCACATTTGGATTAAGTGTTCCTTCAAGATACCTCACAAAATGGTAGATCGAGCAATCACATTGTAAAGGATTGTCATCTAACAAAACCTTCACAGTATCTTTACCATCACTTTGAGAGTTTCCCAGTTGTGCAGCCATTTGTTCAGCTTTTACTAAATCAATTCGTGATATCATATTATGCCTCAGATCAACTTCAATAGAATTACTCAAGAAGTGGAGATTACCATGGAACGCCACATCTTTGATGTTATTGTAACTTAAATCCAATTTCTTCAAAGTTAGTAAACTCAGTCTCCAATCAGCAAAAATGCTTGTTAATGAATTGTTGGATAGATTCAAGGTGCTGAGCATGACAAGGTTTTTGAAAGGAGAATAGGAACCATAGGAATCATCAAAAGTAGGTGAACTAAATGATAAAAGATTATTTGCTAAATTAATATGAACTAAATTGTTTGTTCTACTAAATGCATTATAGTCAATCAGTTGTAATTTATTATTGGCCATGTTAAGATTTTTCAGATTTTTAAGGCCATTAAATAAATCTTCGGATATATTATCAATGTTATTATAACTAAGATCTAAGATTTCAAGACTATTTAAACTAGAAAACAACATATTTGGTATAAACGTGAGATTATTGTGATGTATCATGAGAACTTTTAAATTAACCAAACCTTGGAAGAACTGTTCAGTAAATGAAGATAATCCATTGTAACTCATATCAATGTTCGTCAAATTAGAAGAATTTTTAAATAGATTATCAGGAAGTGATGTCAGTTGGCATCTATCTAAACTTACATTACTAAGATATTTTAAATTAGCAAATAAATAATCACCCAAAGTCATATTTGGATTCTTATTAAAGGAAAATTTTACAGTAGTAAGATTTACATTTTGTTCAAATAATTTTGATGGTAACAAGGAAAGATTATTTGATGTTATGTATAATACAGTTAAATTGGGAAGACTGTGAAATATACTTTCATCTAATATTTGCAGCTTATTTGAGCTCAAATCTAAAGCTTTAAGATTTGATAATCCTTCGAATGCATTATTTGATATTTGGGTCAAGCTATTTTTCCATAAATTCAGCTGTGTCAATTCAAAGAGATTTTTGAACACACCATCAGGCAAATCATAAATATCATTATTACCCAACTCCAGATATTTCAGCTTTGACATACCGTCAAACACCCCTTGAGAAAGTTTTACATTGTTTGAGCGAAGATCTAGAGATGTTAAATTTTTTAAATCAGAAAACAGATCTGCTGGTAGATTAGTAAGCCCATTACTAGATAAAACGATTTCATTTACATCTGTAAGACCTGCAAGATGCTTTCGCACCAGTTCATTCGACAAATTCCTGTTGTATGTTTGAAAACTCAGTCTTTTGAATTTAGTGATTCCTATGGATTTAATGATATCCAGCAAGGAATCATCTTGAGGTAAAGGGCACATTTTGAACATCACATACTGCAGATCACCTATAGCTAGATTTGGAAGCAGTTTGTAGCTTGAAGATTCTGTTATGGATTGGCATTGAATCTTTACAAAGTCTTTGAAGCGGACATCCATTAAAAAAATAGGATTTTGTAAGTCTCCATCCTGAGAACATAAGATATCTTCTACGCCTGAAGTGAAGCCCAAGCATTTGCAGTACTGAGTGCTTTGGCATCTGAATATTTGTGTATCGCTGTAAACTTGACTTACAGCAGTCATGAGAATGATGAAAATTAAGGCACTCATTTTGGAATGTAGTTCTGTTTAACGTCAGTGCATATCTGCAGTTTTTATCTGTAAATGTAAATGATTCAGGTCCTTTAGAATAACTAGATTGTAAAAATGAAGTAAAACAGTACCAAAATGTATATGAAACTAAATTGTAAAAAAAATATGAGGTTTGGTGAAAATATGGAAATGAAATTTGATGAGGATGAGATGAATGAGAATGTAACTAAATTATCTACATCCAACACTTGGAATTTTGGGATATATCCATAAAATCAATTGCTAGTTTAAGTTTTTAATTCAGTGAATATAATATATAACCAAATCGTTATCCTAGAAATTATTTGTTAACGAAATGGAGTATTTAATAATATTTGTGCACAGTCCATGGTTGCATGTGAAAGCAACAATTTTTGTTTGTGCATATTTACAAGTAAAAAATAAATATAAATATAATAGAAGAAAGTACTATATACAGTTTTTTAGTGGAGAAAAATTATGACAATGTGAATATAACATTACACTTGAAAATTTTGTTCACCACCAAAATAAATGAAATAATAATTATATAGATATATAAAACGTTTAGTAAATTAATTATTTTATTAATTTATTTATTAATATTAAGTTATTTTTATTAATTTATTAAAATATTAATAAATGTTTGAAATTTGGGCAATTATAGCTGACATAGATGATGTTGATTGCTTTATACAAACATTTTGCAAAAAAAGAATGCAAAATTTATGAATATTAAATTGTAGTAACTGAAAAGTGATCATTATAACTAACATTATAAATTATAAATTAGACATAAATAATAATCTCAAGGCAAAACTGAGAATAGTAATTATACAAATAACTCAGTAATTTTAGCATACACACAAATCTATTAGTATAAATAATAGAAGTTTTTTAGTGCAGAAAAATTATGACAACGTGAATGGACGTACAACACTACACTTGAAAATTTTGTTGTAACACAAAAATGAATGAAATTTGGGCAATTTTAACAGACATAGATGATGTTGTGTAATTTGTGTAAACAAAGGATACAAAATTTATGAATATTACTTTGTTATAAAAGAAAAATAATCATTGTAAATCAAACAACTACTGATAATTATATATACTAATAACCCGAGCATAACACCGTAGTTCTATAACACGGATTCGCTCTAACACGGTGTAAGAATTGATACCATCCCCCTTATAACACGGTAATTCTATACCGTGATTCGCTCTAACACGGTTTAAGAATTGACACCATCCCCCTTATAACACGGTAATTCTATACCACGGATTCGCTCTAATCAGTTCGTTTAAGAATTGATACCATCCCCCCTTATAACACGGTACTTCTATAACACGGATTCGCTTTAACACGGCTTTAGAATTGAGCAAAACCCTGATAAAATACAAAATATAGTAAAATCTATGAAAATCAAACTTCATTTATTCTAAAATTAGTAAAATCGCAGTACAATAGCTCAATGAATGTGAGGAAACTAATGCAAAAGATAACTAATTTGATAATTATTATTCGAGCGCGTACGTTCTATAAGAAAAATTCTAGGCCTGTCCGAACAATTAATCTTAAAAAAAAATTCTTCAAATAAAATGAGCATAAAATTTTAATAAAGATAACTTTGCATGTGGTAAATATATAAAAAATGATTACTTTTGAAAAAAAAATAATGGACGGATCTGGAGGAATCTGAAAAAATTAATGAATATAACAATATTTATTATAAAATCATCATGTGTAGCATATTTTTTTTAATTCTTCAGAACGTAACCCCTGTTTTTGTACTAGTTCTTTGTATCGTATAACACGAATTCGCATAACACGCTAATTTTTTGCCATGTAAAAACGTTTAGTAATTTCAACATACAGAAATCAAGGCCTAGACAACATTAAAAATGATATCTTCATATAAACGTTTATATCTTTTGATTTTTGCGCCATTCAGAAAGGATAGTTAAAGGATCCTACACTCAGACGTGAGGGCGCTGCTTTTGGCATTCAAATTAATGGCGCAAAATTTGAAATAAAAATTAATGAATTTTAGTAATCGAGTATTCGAAACTGAATTTGGTATTACAATCGTATTATGTTTTGTAATAATACAATAACAAAAACATACTAAACTATATATAGTTGTTTTACTATAATATAATATATAGTTATTTTACTATATAAAATATACTAGATAATAAACATATAATGAAATCGAAATATAAATCAACAAACGCACTGCCGGTTTAAATATATATCACATCTAATCTACTGAAATAACTTCTACACTTTTTCTACTTATTAATATAAATATTTGATGAAATTCAGTGAATAATGTATTAGAGTATTAGTTCATTACATCGTTGTCATTCTTTAACTCCTATTAATCATCCCATGCAAAAGTTTGACTTTCTTAAGCTATTCATTTTCTTCCAAGTATATCCAGATTCGTATAAAGTGATAAGCTGGAAAATTTCTAAATACTTTGTCTTTTTTGTAGAAGCTTATACTTGATTTCTTACATAATTTCCTACAACTGGTCTATTTAATAATACTACGATAATACTATTAGACTAATCCGTCAATGCACTATGTAGTATTTATGTCCTGTATCTGAGCTGTTCTATTTATTTAGTCGAAGGGCTATGCATTTGAGAGCATAGTAATGAAATCTTCATTAACAAATTAAATACAAAAACAAAGAAGAATCATTATTTTAAGCTTATACATGATTTCTTACATAATTTCCTACAACTAGTCTCTTTCCTTAAAGTGTAATACGATTAGACTAATTTGTCAATGCATTACGTAGTATTTATGTCCTGTATCTGAGTTTGAAGCTGTCCTATTTATTTAGTCAAAGGGCTATGCATTTGAGAGCAAAGTAATGAAATCTTTATTAACAAATGTAAATACACAAATGAAGAAGAATCATTATTTTGTCAAGTGATACAAAAATAACACTGACGTTTCTTAGTATCCGACATAAAACATTTGACAATACTTTTTCATCGGTCCTGAATCAAGGTTTATCTCTGAGCAAAAACAATATTGAAATGTGATTAATTTAATGATTGTAATTATTCTCTTCACAAAAGTGTTAAAAATATGAAAATAAAATTAAATTTGCTATTTAATCATTCATATAAATATTTAGTGAAATTTAGTAAATAATGCATTATAGTGTTAGTTCATTACATCATTGTCATTCTTTAACTCTTATTAATCAACCCGTGCAAAATTTGACATTCTTAAGCAATTAATTTTCTTCTAAGTATATCCAGATCCGTGTGAAGCGATAAGCTGGAAGATTTCTAAATATTTTGTCTTTTTTGTAAAAGCTTATACTTGATTTCTTACATAATTTCCTACAACTGGTCTCTATAATAATACTACGGTAAATACTATAAGATTAATCCATCCATGCACTATGTACTATTTATGTCCTGTATGTGAGTTTGAAACTATTCTATTCATTTGGTCGAAGGGCTATGCATTTGAGAGCATAGTAATGAAATCTTTATTAATAAATGTAAAAACACAAATGAAGAAAAATCATTATTTTGTCAACTGATACAAAAATAACACTGACGTAGTAGCTAACATAAAACATTTGACAATACTTTTTCATCGGCCCTGAATCAAGGTTTATCTCTGAACAAAAAACAATATTGAAATGTGATTAATTATGTGATTGTGATTATTCTCTTTACAAAAACAGGAAAACAAAATTAAATTTGCTCTTTAATCATCCCCTTCACAAAAATACTAAAAATGTACAGTAAATTTTAGAAAATGAATAAAGGGCTTCTATTTTCAAACGGCTTACCTAAAACCAAAATATTTCTACCTGAAGACATTTTTTGTAATATTGAATAAAACTTGTGTATATATCAAATTCAGCGATACGTTCTCAAAGCGGAAATAATTTACACAAATACTGCGTAACATTGAATATAAAATTATGCAAATTTTGAAAAATATATGATAAACATTTGTTGGTAGTAATAGAAATAGAAGTAGAAATGTAAAGGACGCATATAGTAAGGAACAAAAGTTTGGTAAATATTTTGTTTCCTAAATATATGCGTATATTAAGAATTATTATGTATTATTATTATATTATATGAGTAAAAATGTCAAAATTAAATGTGTAACAAAATATGTTGCATACGACATTCATCGTAGTACTTAAGAGGTTAAACATAAAAAACAACAGCATCAAGACGCACAGAGTAGAAAGCGTACAAAACGGTAAATTATGCTAAAACCACATGAAACAGTTCCACACCAAATATTATCAAAAATCTATTCCTCTACTTACATATGCACTTATTCCGTGTTTATCCTCACATTATTAAATAACACAATGCAATAATAACAACGAAACTTCGATTCGATAACCGCACTAACTAATGTTTGCAAGTACAACAAAAATCCTGCTCAACTAGAATGGGAGACGGCGTCGCCATAGAATAGTTTTAACATTTACGTATGACGGAGCGGCAATCCCCATGGGAAAATTTCACGACTTCTAACAACTTCAGGTACTGCGAGCGTCGTACTTCGCTCGTTTCGTTCGTTCGTGGTCGCAGTGATTATTTTTTAAGCAAATACAGCGATTCTCAAACTTGGGGGAAATTGGGTTTTACCCGGAATTGGATAATTGGTTTTGTGTTTACTAGATTTATTTTAGTGTAGTAGTTGTATTTTTGCAATTCATTATTTCTCATAAATTTATCTAGTACTTTATGTATATATTTTTGGTTTTAATTTTCTGAACAAATAGACTCGAACAAAGAATCCCTTTTTTTCAAAAAACGTTGTCTTAATAACAAATACGAGTATAACTAGTGGGGCGCATGGCATCGTGCCTTAAGGCAAATTGCTAGAACTTTCCGTACCTAAAATTATTTTTTTTAAAAAGCTTAACATTTTTTGAAAAAAAAGATACTCTGAAAAAAATGAGATCTTTGAGAAACTATAAATTTTTGACAAAAATTTACTTTTTTTTTTGAAAAAAAAAAGACTTTTTGAAGAAAATTATTTTGAAATATTTTGAAAATTCTGAACTTTTTTTCAAAGCAATCGTACTGCTTTAACTGCATAGAGACGAAATATCAAAGCGCATAAGCGCCGTCTCGCTGTCTAACGCATAAACATTGGTACGGAACCCATAGGAATGTAAACAAAATTTATACTTATTGTTAAAATCTCTATAAAATATCTGATAATTTGATGTGCTTAAGTCTAATGATCATTTTTGACCGCCAAATGGCATTTTTTTACTAGATCTCCGAAACCGCTAGACCTGCCTTCATGAAAATTTGATCAGTTCATCTTGTTAATACAAGTAAAATGTTTTTTGAACGCTCCGTTCTCTTAAAAACTGAGTTACCGTTTTGGCACTTTTTGCCCCGAATCTACGAAACGAACGAAACCTTGTCAATACGAATCGAATGTTTTTTGAATTATTCTAATCGCTTCGTCCGTGTTCCCGAAATCGTCGACGAAAATTTGTATCCGCACACACACACATACATCCATTTTTTCTAAGGTATGCCAAAATATTCAGAAGGTTTTGAAACGCAAATATATATACAAATTTTCATTTTTGTTTTTTTTTTCATTTTGACTATAACTTGCCCTACGGGAAGTTAAGAAATACATTCTAACTTTCGTTGTATATTCATTTTTATTAACTTCCCGATGAGTAAGTTATTGTAATCGTCCAAAAATCGAAATTGAAAATTTTTGCAGATCTTCACATTTTGGCATACCTCAAAAAAAATGAATGTGTGTGTTTATGTATGTATGGATACAATTTTTCATCCCTATTTTCGGGCGCAGGAATCAAACTAATAGAATGGTTAAAAAACATTCGATTCCTATTGATAGGGAGATGTGCTAATTAGTTTTTGGCAAAAGCAGGTCCAGCCGTTTCGGAGATACGATGCAAAGGAGTGTAGAATATAGATATCGAGTTTTTGAGAGAACTATGCATCCGATTTGAATGATCTAAAAAACATTCAATTCATAATGATGGGGAGAAGTGATAGATAGTCATAGAGGATAGGTCCAGCGGTTTCGGAGATACGGAGCTAAATGTGCAAAAAATGGCAGTTTTTGGGAGAACTAACTAAGCATCCGATTTGAATGATTCAAGAAACTTTCTGCTTTTGTCGACGAAACGATTGCTTTTGGGAAAAAAGCATTTCAATTTCAATATATGTATTTTAACAAATTTATTTAAGTGTTTTTATATTAAGTATTCTTTTAACAAATCCATAAGTATTTTTATAATACAAGTTTTTTTACCAAATTTTTGTTCATGTCAGTCATATGTGTCTGATGCTAAAAAGGTATACATGAGCCATGTCAGACATATATGTCTCATATACTTTATTTGGTAGAAGGTTTGTCGAGAAAGAAAGCTTTAATTTAGGGTCACGTCAGCCATATATGTGCGACATAAAAAATAGTGTTTTTCCAGGAATTTTGGCCATACATCTTCACATTAGCGAGTAAGTGCTAATATTAAAATTTTGAATTCTAAAGTATAATCAAATCATAACAAAATATAATTATCAAAAGTTTTTTTTGTTGAAAAAAGTAGGTTTCTGAAAAAAACAATTTTTTAAGCAACCACAGTGCTTTTTAAAACTTTAGTGAATTTTAATGATCAATTTGTATCACTTTTGTAGGTATATAATATTTTAAGATGTTCGGTTAAACCAGTGATTTCCAAAAGGGGTCTATGATAACTTTTAAAGCACAAAAAAATCGTAATTTACGAAATGGAGATGAGGGTCTGCGGAAGTGGATCACAACACACCATGTTGATATATTAATGTTATTTACTTTTACTTTAGGTAATATACGATATCTATAAGTAAAAAAAAAGTTTATTTCTATAGGATTGATAAATAATTGATATAGGGTCCATGGCAAAGCCCTGGGGCCCAAAAACAAAATAGTTTGGGAACATATGGGTTAAATCATATACAGAGTTTTATCAAAATCGCAAAAAAAAAACAAAGTAATGACGTAGAAATGGCTCGGCCGATCTTTAAAAGGAACTAAACAGGTTTGTACTTCAAACACGTTTATCTTTCAAACGGTTTCTGAGATTTCAGCCGTTTTTGAGTCGAAAGGTCAAAATTGCACACATACCCCACATACTTCTCCAAATTTTTAGTCAAATTGTTCAAAATAGCAAATAGGCGAAAACGTAAGTTAAAAATATAAAAATGTATCGTCAGAAACATGGCTTTAATATGATGCACCAAAGATTAATGAAAAAAATATATAGCGGATATCAAATTTTGGGATTTTAACAGATTAAGAACTTCAAAGTTTTTTCAAATTCTAATTTAAATAATTAAATAATTATTTTTTGCGGTTGGACCAGTCAAGGCTAACTTTCTATAAAATTTAATACTCCTGTGAATGCAACATTGAAGACACTAAAATATAAACAAAGCACTTAAAAACGGCGTATAAATTGCCTAATATTCATCCATGAAATATTTAAAATTAAATATAGTCAATACATAAAAAATACTAAATTTATTTTAAAAAATAGTATTATAAAAATACCTAACAATTTCTTTAACAACTTTATTGTAAAAATACTTATTAATTTGTTAAAAAAAATTGTAATGTATAAATACTTGAAGTTGAGCAGTGTTCTTATATTTTAATAATAATTATAAATTAAGTAAAAATCAATTTCGATTATTGGACGATAATGAAAAACAAATAAATAAATAATAATTATATAAAAATTGATAACATATTGACATGAGTCTTGTTGTATTCATTGCACTGTAAGATAAATAAATAAAATTGAATATACAACAACCATTTAAAAAATTAGAGTAAATTTATTATAAAAATATTAATTATAAAACACGATAATTGTGTATTCTCTTTGAACAATTTGATAATAATCTAATATTAACAACAATTAGTAACAGCTAATAGAACACAATTGAGATATAATAAGTTTATACACTAATGTAGATTAGTCAGATATATAAATGAATCTATAATTACAATTTCCCTATAATCTAATATGAAGGAATCCTAGGAAGGAAAAAAATTGACAACAAAATACTTAAAAATAATTTATCATAAGCTTACAATTTAATCACTGGTATTTATCATCGGGCATCATACCCAGGTAGTAAACATTTTAAAATTGCTGATAATTCTTCATTAACCTTAAATTTGTACTCTTTTGTTAAATCTTGTCTGCAATATGGACAAGTATATACCTCTGCAGCAAAAGATCTTTTCATACAAGACAAACACATATTGTGCAAACATGGAGTTGTAATTGGTTTTACACAAATTTCTTGACAAATGATGCAAGCAAATGTAGATTGAACGCAGTCAACAAATTTCTTTTCTCCTTCAGGCAATTTCTCCAGACACAGATCCCATAACTTTTTGTTGATTGTATCTTCTAATATTTTCTCGTTCTGCTCTTGAGTCAGCTTATGTTCAGGGATAACAACAGGACTAGATTCTGATTTAGCATCATCAGATTTTTGTTTTTTAGTTGCTTTACTTGAACTATCCTCAGCTTTTCTTTTCTTGGATAGTTTTTCGTTCTGTGCTTCCAAATAGTTGTCTGGATATATTATTGGAAGCGTAACACCATTTTCCTCCCATGGCGCTGGTGCAGGATCATCTCTTTTTAGTAAATATCTCCAAACTTTGAACCCAGATTGCCCAGTTTGCTGCCAGTATTTAACAACTTTGTATATACCATCATACCTCAAGCCTTCTTTTGGTGCATATTTTGGATTATGTTTAACTAACTTTTCTGAACGAATTACTCTTACTGGTTTCCCCTTTTTCCAATCTTTAGCTTCACCACCTTTTTGGTTTAAAGGTATATTACAATTTTTAGCAAGAGCTTCATTTTCCCTAGTCAGTTTTTGATCATGATTTTGTTCCGCTGTGCGTTTATTTCCGGAGAGGTCTCGACCACCAGAACCAGTGTAAGTGAATTCTAGACCATCATCCTTATCGTCTTCATAACCTGCTGCAAGAACTATGCTAAAAGCACCTATAGTTGCTTTACCATGTATACCTGAAACCGGTGGGCGATGAACACCAGCTTCACTTGCTTGAATTCTGTATTTCCAGCAAGTGCCAACCGGAACTCCTGGAATAGCACCAAAGTGATCAGGTGGTACTATGGTACATGTTGTCGTACGACCAGCACATGCCATTCCTCTTCCCCAGTCTTTGGAGGTATTTACATTCCGCACTTGTTGTTTTGTTGTACTACCGCTTTTAACAATACTATTGACATCTGTCTTGCACTCAGGACAATACCAATTATCTTCTTCTGGTAGTTTGTCCAAGGGCGGTGTTAGACATTGTATATGATATCCTTTATCACACTCATCACATAAAATTATGTTATCCGCATTATCTTTTTTTGAACAAACAGAGCAACCGCAATTTTTGCAATCTTTAGAATTATCATCACGACATTTCAAGCAGTAAAAAGCAAGGTACCTTAATTCTGTGTCAGTTTTCATTAGCTTTTCATCGGCATCAGTCCTGTCTGTTAACAGTTTGTGTGTTTCAACTTGATAAATGTCTTCTAACTGAACGACTTTACAGTCTTCTTCTCGAACGTTTTCATGTCCCATGTATAAAGTACCAATTAAATGTTTGACTTTTCTTCCTGATTTAATGTCTGATATTTCTAAATCATACCAATAGCCTCTTTCTTTGATATCGTCTGTATTATAATTAACCATAACCCTTTGTCCAGGTTTTAAATCATCTATATTTAATTTTGTGCGTGCTCTAGGTCTAATACATGCCAACTTTAATTCCATGGGTTCATCATCTGAAGACACTTTAAATTTGACCAAGTATAGAAGCCCATCATCTTTTAAATTCTCTAAGTTATTATTGGAAGTTGTTTGGGAACTCTGGCCAGCTTTGGTATTAGTCGATTCAGGATTTTTTACAATTCTAACAATTTCTCCTTCAAACCATGCACCGTGGGTTATATCTTGACCGTCTACCAAATCACCAACATGGTAATATTTACTGTCAGAAGAATCTTCAAATTTATCTTTTGGTTTTTCTTCGACAACTTTATTTGTGCAAACTGGTGCAACTGAAGGTAACTCGGACTGCAAAATCCGAGAGACTAGTTGGATTAAGTCATTTTGTTTTATTTTATAATCATGAAATCTTTTACCGTCTTCTAGCTCTCTGCCTCGAAATAAAAGTCTCTGTCTCTCGGGGGCTACTTTGAACTTCTCATCAATTAATTTTCGAAATTCTTCAACAGTGATTAAAATGGAATCAATATATATCGTGAGAGCCTTGTCGATTCCTTGTCGTACAAGTACATGCATTTTGTAGTACCTTTTTATATACACAAGCAAAAATAAAATTTCTAAATTGTAATTAAAATAATGTTAGATATTGTATTTATGGCACTACACACAAAACAACTGGATATGTTATAATTGTTATGTGACTTTATTTCACGAATTATTAAAACAGTTGGATAAAATCTATAGGTGTTGAAAACATGATGCCGCGCTGAGTTGTCAAAGCAACGGGTTTGCTTCAACAGGTTATGTTTTGGCGGTTAAAATGAAGTCGTAGAGACGTAAAAGATCCAATTCGGCGAGATGTCATGTTCGTTAACAACGCACCATCATGAGCGCCTCTGGTGGCATTTGGTAACATTAACTTTAATTAGTTATTATCACCATAAATAAATATGCATATTATCACTAATATTATTCAATTATTTATTATCACTTATAATAACTTTAATTAGTTATTATACTCTTTTTTTATCTATGGTTATTATATATAAAATGATCATGTGATGGCTAAAATATGTTTTATTATATCAATTCAATTTATATCAGTATTAGTATTTAATCCAACTTTAGTGCAGACAGAGCATATATCAGATATTCAGTATCAAAATCGAAACATATATTCGAATAATTCATTTTATTCAAATTATAAACATAAATTCGAATAATTTATTTTATTCAAGGGTATATTATTATATATTATTTATTAATTACAATTAAGTTTAAGTACGTATGTATGTACGCAAGCGTTCTGTGTATATATGTGTATAGTATAGTGTTAGTAATAAGTAAAAATATATAGATGTCTTCATGTAAGTGTGTTACATAAAATTTAGATTTATTTTTGTTATAATTGCTGTGATCTCTCATACCAGAACAATTGTCTGACTGAGATACAGTATGTACGAATTATATCAAATACATAAAAAAAAATAAAAAAACTATAATGGGAAGAAACAAAAATAATACAGAAAATCTTATCTAAACGAATATCTCAGAAATGTATTTATAGAAAAAGTGTAATTGCATATACTGAAATATAGATACAGTATGAAATTTTGTGAAATATTTCTGAATGAGTAATTCTGATATAAAAATATATTAGTAGAAAGTTGTATTAAAATATAAATCCTGATTTAACAATATATTTTAATAATTATACCACCGAAATTTGAATGTTGATGATTTGATTAACCATGAATGAAAATTTTGCTTTGTGGTTTTATAAAGTATAATTTCATAATGAAATCAACTTTAGCATAAACTAATAGAAAACTTGTGTATGTAAATATAATAAATTGTGATTTTGTTTTTGTAGCAACTCCAAATACATATTTTATAACAAAAAAAAATTCAAATGGGGTCGGGAGTGATTTTAATGTCAAATATTTATATCATTTTATAACATCACGTCTTGATTTTTGTACGTTCTCAACTAATTTTTAAACTATATATTTTCATATATAAAATTGTATATGCATATTGTAACCAAATAAATAAATAATTTAAAAATATTTTTTTACATATGTGGGGTCGCCAAAAAATTGCAATCATAAATGGGGTCGCGAAGGACATAAGTTTAAGAAGCCCTGGTTTAGAGGCATTAATTTTATGCGATTTTAAAACAGTAAAAGGCAAACAGTTTTTTTCACGTTATTATTTATTGATTAAAAAATATAAAAAAAATATTAAAAATAGTCGAAGTTTTAATTCTAGAAAAAGATGGATTGGGTGTTCTCAAAAAATTGACACCTGACCATCCCCTCTAAATTTTAGCCCTCTAAAAAATCTGAAGTAGAATATTATATATATTATTAATATAGAATAATGTCGTAATTTAGAAAAAAATATTAAATATAGCCATTAAGTTCTAATTTTAGAAGGTGATGAACCTAGACAATATTAGAATACGATGTATTCATTGGTGATGAAGTCGGGGATTTCAAAAAATTGGGACCTGACCATATTCATGATTTTAGTCATCCAAATAATCTGAAGTAGAACATTACATTTATTAATAATCTAGAATAGTGTCGAAATCGTATAAACTATATATTTATACCAATAGTTCGAAATTCTTTTTTTCTTACTTTTTTGATATATGTACTCGTCTTCTTAATAGTAAAAAATAGATGTGGATTATTGTAATTTATACTAAAAAGATGTCTGTAAAGAAGAATCTGCAAAAAATCATTAGGGGTTGTCTTCATTTTAGAATTTACTTTCAGTATAAATTACGCCTATTTCCAAATTTTGCGTCCAAGTTAAACTATTTTAAAAACATTCGAGAATTTTTTTTTTATTTCGAGCAGTAGCAACTTTATGAAAAAATATTTTATTAACTGGTCCGTAGTTCAAACGCTTGCGACATTATTCTAGATGAATGTTATATACATATTTTTTCTTCAGACCATTTGGAGGCTAAAATCATGGGTATGGTCATATGCCAATTTTGTGAGACCCATCACATTCCAGAATTAAAACTTTGACTATTTTTAATTTTCATTTTTAATTTTTATTTTTATATTCTCAAAAAATTAATTATAAACTTGTAGAAAATATTGTTTGTTTTTTTAAGGCCTTTCAAAATTAGTTGTGAAGGATAAATAGAATGCAAAAGTGGAAGAAGTAGGTTTTTGGGGTCGATTTTGTAGAATTCACAGAATTTTAAAAAATCAAATTAAGAAACTAAAAGTAGAATAGCAGAAAAAAGTTAATAAATTGTTTAACAGCTGAAAAAATCTATTAAATATTTAGGTAATCAAAGTAGCTGGTGGATATGGTCTTATGGTCACAATGTCTAAACCAACTGTTCAACTTAAAAATCTTAGAACAAACCAAAGAGAAATAGTACTTGAAGAAAATAAATCTATTTAATGAACTTCAAAAAGAAGTTATAAATCAATGGACAAAAAAGCAAATAAAAAAGCTTTATCTGAAAATTGTAAGAAAAATATAAAAGCAAAGACTCGAACTTATCCAACAAATGATACTAAAAATCTTTTCATCAGTTTAATTTGGTCGAAGTTTGAATAAACTACGTTAGAATTTTGCTGCAAATTTGTATATATATATATATATATATATATATGTATAAATATATTTATTTATAATAAACACGTTTTATATGTAGTTCCGTATATGACTTCTTTGGATGCAGAAATGTGAAAGTAAAAACAAATATAAAACACCTGCTTAAAATTAGATTTACGTTCTCATTTTAAAATATTTAAATTTGGGAAATATTTAAAATATAAGTTGCTACATATTTAAAAATAATCCAAATTCGTATGTAATTGACAACGCTGAGAAAAAAATAGGGAATGGCGTTCTGGTCTATGCACTTTAATTGGCATTTTAATTAGTTTGCGATGTTTTTAATAAAATCGTTTTCCATAAAAAAAAACAAAAAAAAAACGATTCAACATTTTTGAAAATATTAAAATTTTTTAATTATATAATAAAGTATTAATACTATCCGAATGTGATGACTCAATTATAACCCAATCCAAAAATCGTTTTGTTCGGTATAAGAATTCATTTTATAGAAATCAATTCTATAAAACAAAATTAGTTTGAATTAAGATATATACAATTAGTTATAAACTCCAACTAGTGTTAATTAATAAATTATAAAATATCGGGGACAATTATCAGGCCGATAATCCGATAATTATTATAATAATCCAACACGATAAAAGAATCAAGTCAATGTTTATAGCCGTAGACAATAATATCATAAAATATATTTCAATAATAAAATCTTCAAGCATTCGCTTTTTAATATGTATAATTTCTTCTTGACCATTAGCATCGAGATGACCAAGAGTTCGATTTAATTTGCTATTTGGGTCACTAAATTTCGTATATCAACTTTTTTATAATACTTCATTTATTTATGTTCTGAATTTATTATGCAAATGTAGAAAAAATTGTGGGAATACTACATACTAAATAGTTCTGATGGTAAAATTTTATATTGATAATGGAATAGACTTCAAGTAAGTATTAATTTAGACTAACTAAAAATTAATTTTTGCATTTTGATTAAACTGGTTTGCCTTAAGGAAAGTTGCATGAGCTTTCCGATATTACACATATCGACTTTATCAATAATAATTCAGGTTTTAAAATTGATCTCATATACTCACAATTATTTTTTCCATATTTGGTCTCAAATGATTCAGAGTGACCTGAAACAAAAAGAAATCATGAAATTAGTATGCCGGATTTTTTTTGCAAAATCTTTTTATTAAAGTTAAAAAATGGTTATTTTAAATAAAATCAGATTTATCTGTTTTATTGTAATTATGCTGCTTTATAGGTAGAACATTAGTAATCTAAATTTATTTTAATTCATAATACTATGGTACTGGTATACCAATTCCACATACTTCTTTTTAAATTTCCATATAATTACAATCTGTCTGGAAAAGCTTGCAGAATGCTTAGAGACTAAAATTTTGAAATAAAATTTAAAATGCTATTCAGCGGTAGTCATTTTAAGTTTAAAAATGAATGTTTAATGTAGATGATATTTTATAACATATTTAATTAATTAACTTGCTAAATCTGAAAAGCTTATTTTTTTGAGACTTCTGAAGATGTTTGAGGAAAGCAGACCTTTATCAAGTTAATTTGGATGATTTCCCAGGTAGTCTGGTCCTTAGATGCAAGTATTCTAATTTTTTCAGTCATTGTATACAAATTGAAGTTTTGGTGGATAAGCCAATTTGGAACATATTTGGTTAGTGAGACTTTTAATGTCTTTTATTCCACATACTTAACAATATTAACCAAATATCATTGTATGTTTATATCTCATAAAAGAATAAAGAAGATTTTATTCTTATGATCCATAGTTTGGCTTTCTCGTGAGGTTCCTGGTTCCATACCTGCCTTCGGGCAGCAACGACATCGGTTTTTACATGGTAATATAGATATGAAAATATGTTTCCAAGTGAAAATAAGGCTTGATTTGCTTTACCGTAATAATAAAAATTCAAGACTATTTTGAAGATAGTAATAATAAAATTCATCACAAAGAGATAAGTCAACTGTTTGAATTGCCATCTATAAAACCGACGTAGCTGGTTTAGTCAAGTCGTCAATGGCTTATAGTATATTTAAGTTCTGACTGATTGCTGTTTAAAATAATAAACAATAAAAAAAATTACAGAAATTGTAATAATAAGAATTCATCAAATAGAGATAGGTCAACTGTTTAGATCGACATCTACAAAAGCGATGTAGTTGGTTAAGTCAACAGAACCCTTAAATTCTGATCAACAGGTCCCTTAAATTCTGATCGCTGTTCAAATATAAAAAAATATATTGAATTGATAAAAAAATCATCTATAATTAATATACACTATTATTGGCTGGATACAAAAATCAATTATTACAATTATTAACCATGTTTTTTGATATCATTCACGAGCAATCAAATTAAGAATTGACATCATTATTTTTTAATTTTTAATTAATCAATTAATTTCAACCGAACCAGACATAGTTTAAAACACTATCACCGGAGTCCAAAAATCGGTCAACTGGGCAAACAAAAAAAATTTGCCGCTTTGACTACAATCGAAGGTAGTTGTAAATATAGATTTGGCAAAAAAAGAGACAAAGTCGGACAATGTTTAGGTTTATTCGCGTTCTCTTACAATCAGTCCATCTCCCACCTTTGAATTTGCTGCAAGAAGTTGGAACGGAGAACGTCTTTCACCGCGAACAGGTTGAAGTCCCCGTAGAGCGCGCAGAGAACGTGCAGACAGTCGGAAACCAGTGCCGCTATAACCGACATCGAAACAAAATACCACTTGCAGTGTTAGAAAAATTTGCGAAAAAAAAATTTAACTTTATAACACCCAGTGCACGCGTGATAATGTCCCTGACAGTTGTCAATAGATAGCGAAATTTCATAACGAGGAATATTTTTTAATTTTTTAAAAGTTCTTCTACCCCAAGACTTGTGAATTCAAATCAGTGTGTAAAATCAATAAGTGTCTTTAATCCAGGATATACTTACACAGTGTTTTTTTTATTAACTGTGCTGAGACTGTTTTGTAACAATGTTGCAACCGAGGTTCGGGGAGTTATGCCTCATTGCGGGGTGTCTTTTAGTTATGTTTGTGAATTGCGAACATTCGTCAACAGGTGAGTTTTTGCAAAATTTCTAATTTAGGTTATTTGTAAGACAGTTATGACATACGGACTGTTTTGAAACCTGTCAAGAGTCAATATCTGTAAAAATAAGCTGTGGCATAAGATATGGCTGCAGGAGGTTTCATGTAAGATGACTGCGATGTCGTTAAACGCGTAGCGCCGTAGAGTCGTAGCGTCGTAGCGGTCGGGCACCGGAATAAATACCCGGAAAAAATAGTAGAATCTGTTTATAATGACTTGAATGAAAATCGTATAGAATATAAAAATTCACACGTTGTAGATGGTTAAATGCTTCAAGTAAGCGAGGCCAGTAAATAAAAAAAAAAAACTTATTATGACGGAATAAGTTTAATTCTTTTTAAAAAACGGACATTATGATCTGCAAATATCCCTTACAGTAACGTGTCGCTTATTATGACCAATGTTAAATTAATTGCAATATTGAGAATGATAATTTGATTATATCGATGTCTTTTGAACACAATAGTATTAAAGATTGTTTTTTAACATAACATAGAAGAACAAAAATTAGACAGATTACTTATAATAAAAAATGCATTTGTTTGTGATGAATGTACTTAACACGTAATTTTTTTATTTTCATTATATTAAAATTAATAATGTACTTCACATATTAAAATGCATATTTTTCTATAAAAATACTTAAATGTATATATAATTAGATAAACAAGATTTTTTTTTACAAAACGTTTGTCAGTTACCTTCGATGTCATTATAAACGAATTATATATATATTAGGGTGGTCCTTAATATGGACTCAAATGGTTCCAAATTGATAAAAAACAATTCTCTGAAAGTTATAGCTCTTAATATTAACGTTTAGATAGAGCGCAATTCAATGAAAGTTTTGTATGGAAAAAGCATGGAAAAAATTTTGAAAATTTAAAAAAAAAAATGTTTTAGGTATAACTTAGCGACAAATGAACGAGTTTTATTCATTCATTTGTTCGCTAAATTACATTTAAAAAACATTTTTAATTTTTTTTGAAAATTTTTCCATGCTATTACCATACAAAACATTGATTGAATTGCGCACTATCTAAAAAACAATATTAGGAGCTAAAACTTCGAGAGAATTGTTTTTTATCAATTTGGAACCATATGAACCTTTGAAAGCAAGGAAATTTGAAAATGTCCATATTAAGGACCACCCCAATATAGATATATATATACACATTTTTGATTTTTTTTGTTCGACGTTGAAACATATTTCTGAAATGTGTATTTGCAACCAGAATAGTTGAAATAAAAAGCAATAAATAATTAACTATTTATTATGTACGTTTTGACACTGTATGTATGTCATCCCTCAGCATGTTAAATTCTACAAAATATTTTACGAATTTCAGAAAAAAATACAAGATTATTATAAGATATAACAAATAAAAATAATATATATATATATATATATATATATATATATATATATACATATATATAATCAGAAAATAACCTTGTTTCACCTTTTTTCCAACCGAACAGAATTTCTCAAAATTTGATCTTGAATCTACATTTGTGAACCCCATCGTTTCTAACATTTGCATTTCTCTTTGCATTAAAAATTTGTTAGTCAATGTGGCTTTATTTTATTATAAACTTTCCGTAGCATAAGTTATTGTAATCGTCCAAAAATCAAAATTGATTTTTTTTATCTTTAATACCTTATCGTTTCGAAGGTTTCTGAACATTTTAGCACCAGAAAAAATTGATGTGTGTATGCGTGGATACAATTTTTAGTCGACGTTTTCGGTAGCACCTCTCAACCGTTTTTTAAGTTTTAATTTATTGGCTTATTTTTTATTAAACAATGTCTTTAAAAAGTGTGTTGTGAGTTTTATGCTTTGGTATGTATTGATAGTTTTCATTTGTTATATTTCTTTGTAATTTTATATTTTTTTAAACTTTGTAAAATATTTTTTAGAATTTGTTTAACGTGCTAGATGATGACACACATACAGCGTCGAAACATACATAATAAATAGTTAGTTAATTATTTATTGCTTTTTATTTCGACTATTTAGTGCAAATTAACATATGTATTCTATATCCATTATATATTTTCAAGTCCCATTCATTTAACGATTTCCATTAATCTTTACCATCGAACAATTACATTCATGAAAATCATAAAATCATTCTAATTAATTAAACTTTTCTATCGAAATGTTTGGTATTTAAAAATTTCTCTTTGCACAAACGCTCTATCATAGGTCAAAGTTGAAAAACTGATCGTAGACACTGAGAACGATCATTCAAACAGCAAACACCTTTTTAGAAGTGCTAAACATTGCAATAAATTACTAAAAGTGGGACAAAATTATTATATGCTATTGCAATTATTTATACTTTTTCAAATCTGATCTTTCTTTAACGGTTCGTACATTTGATCTTAGAAAGACATTTGATTCAGACAAAGGAAAAATGAAATATAGTAAGACATAAATTTATGATTAAACTTTGAAAGCTAGGACTGATTTTTTTTAATATTACTTTATATATTTTCTGGGATTTTTTACCATGATCATTTAATAATAAATTTCTTTCATATTCATATATGTAAATTTTTAATTTATAAGTACTTGATTTCTTGCTGATGCAATAAATTGCATTTGACCAGAACTAGTAAATGTCGCTGCATTTCTTGTGCCCCTTGCATTGTGCAAGATCAGTTCTATAACATTATTAAATAAAAAAAATCTAGGAAAACTTAGTTTGTAACAGTAATAAATTTATTAAAATAATAATAAATGTAAAATGTAAAGTGATATTAATAAAAAAATAAAATTTGGTAACAAAAATATACTAAAAATGTATTTGTTTATGGTCAATTGTCGAACATACTTAATAATGTTGTTTGCAATGATAATATTTTTTTGATTTTAGATAATTTGGTTAAAATAAACTAGGATAAATAACCTTTTTTCTTAAAGCAAAACAAAATTCACAAAATAAAAATTTGGCAAGTGTAACATTGCAAGATAATACCCTAAATATTGCAATTGCTGATTGCAAAAGTAATGCATATAAATTTTCTGATTTTATATAATAATAAGTTAGGATAGAAAATTCAATAAAGAAGATTTTTTTGTCTGAAATGAAACAAAATAATGAATAAGATAAATCTTTAAAATAAAAATTTGGGAATGGCATAATTGCAAGAAAAAGCTTCAGAAATCTAGAAAAAAAATCAACATTACTAATTTCATTAAATTTCATTAATTAATTATGATATACTTGCAGTAGTAAAAATTGACATTTAGATATTTTAGTTTAGGCAAAATGTAATACAATTATTCAAATTAAACTATATTTTTCCAAAATACACATAAAAAACCTTATTTAGAAGCATGTCAACATAAAAGCTCTGATATTACATTTGAAGTCTCAGAAACAGATTTTGGATATTAGATTTAATTTTTTATGAATTTTTCCCCAAAATTTTTATTCTTTTTAGCAGATGTAGCAAGTAAAATATAATACAGAAATTTAAATTAAACTATTATCATTCAAAATCTTATTTAGAATCAAGTCAATATGAAAGTTCTGTTAATTAATTCCTTTGAAGTCTCAGAAATAGATTTTGGATATTGGATTCAACTACAATTTTTTTAAAAATTTTGTCCTAAATTTTTAAATAGACTCAGAAAGTAAAATCTAACACAAAATTTTAAGTAAATTATACTTCTTCGAAATAAACACTATAAATTTTATTTAAAATCAAGTCAACATGAAAGCACTGGTAGTGGTATTGCCAGCAGTCGATTCAATTTTTTTAATAATTTTTACTCAAAATTTTTGAATGTTTCTAGCAAACTTAGCAAATAAAATGTAATAGGAAAATTTAAATTAAACTATACATCTC
Organism: Ctenocephalides felis; assembly: GCF_003426905.1. Classification (NCBI taxonomy): domain Eukaryota; kingdom Metazoa; phylum Arthropoda; class Insecta; order Siphonaptera; family Pulicidae; genus Ctenocephalides; species Ctenocephalides felis. The sequence goes on along the minus strand of NW_020538040.1, from coordinate 180,819,060 downwards.
CAAAATAACACAAAAAACCGTATTTAGAATCAAGTCAATACGAAAACATTGATATTACCTTTGAAGTCTCAGAACTAGATTTTGGATATTAGATTCAATTATAATTTTTTTTCTTAAGGTTTTTCTCCAAATTTCTTAACCTTTTTAGTAGACTTAGCAAATGGTTTTGAGTATAGTTGTATCTACTATCTTGTAGGCTATCAATTCCGACAAGATGACAATGTTTTTCAATATACAGAAATGCTACTAATTATTCATAACGGTTCCACAAAATCGTGAAATAGTGTTTGTATTTGTTTAACACAGATTCACAGCGCATTCTGGAATAGATGTCAATATTGACATTACATTCACATTATGACGATAAAACATAGATTTAAACATATCAGTTATTAGGACCATTGTAAAAATAAGATTTGAGGTGTAAGAATTGAAGGTGGAGGGGACTATTTTAGCAAGTAATAGAAAAAAAATATTGTGTCTAAATGTTATTATGCCAAATATTAATATCATAAATAATACATAATTTTCAACCTTTAATACACAACTTATAAATTAACCTAATTTTTAGTCATCATTTTCTATAATGGTCAGTGAAATCAATTATTACAATTAAGCAGAAATAAAATTCTATAATTTTTTTTAGTATGTTTTTTAAAAGAATTTGATAATACGTGTTTTTGTATATGAAAAGTCAAATCAAATTAGTTTTACAAATATAAGTAATTTTGTTAGTAATGGCATTAGTTAGTTATGGCATATGAAATGGTAGTTTAAAAAAATAACGTGATTTTTTATGGATTTTGTAGCTGCACTTAGTATTTATAGTCATTTGATAGCAATTTAAAAAAATAACGTGATTATTTTATGGATTTTGTAGCTGCACTTTGTATTTGAAGGCATTTGATGTTTTTTTTTATTAAGTATTGTACCGTTTTGATAAATGCATTTTTCAATAATTAAAATTGCACATCATAAAAAATAACGTCAATTTTATGCATTTAAATATTAAAAAAATATTGCAATAACATAAATGTATTATTGTCTTTAGAATGCGTAATGAAAAGTCTAGATTTATTAAAAAATTCTAGGAGAGCTTATAAGATAGTTTATACCAAATTGTAGTGAATTTGATCTAGCTTTTGCTAAGCTAATTAAAAAAGAACATTTTGGAAGAAATGTTGAAGTTATTCAAAGAATTGTAAAAAAGTGTCTCAAATATTGTACTGCAAGATTTTAGAATGCGTTATACCGAGTTACAAGTTTTATTAAAAAAAAATGTATGAGCTCTTTTAAGACAGTTTATGTGAAATTCTAGTTATTTGAAGAATTGTAAGAAAGTGTCCCAAATATTTTACTGCAAAAATCTCGATTGCATAAAAAGGTGTTCAAGGTTCAAGCTAGATTTATAAAAAAAAATAGTGTGAAAGCTTATAAAACAATTTATAGAAAATGGAAGTAAATTTTATCTAGTTTCTGCTAAACTAACTAGAAAAAATACTTGTTTATTTTAATGTTTTATTTGAACATATAAATGATAAATATGAACTATGATAAACAAAATATTAGACATTGGACATTAATGAATTAGTAATTGCATACTTATTTTTGATTTTTCTCTTTCAAATATTAGCACGTGTTTTATTATCAGCAAATATTTAGAAGACAATATTTTAAATATGTAATTATCATCTTTAATTTTGAAATAAATCTTAATTAGTTTTTTTGCACTTGCAATTTTTGATGTATAAAGTAAGTTAGATTTTGTAATTTTTTATGTCTTATTGCAGTTTTCCGGGCATTATTTCACCACTTTTATGAGAGTTACAGAAATTTTAATAAAAAATTGATCAAATATAGATAAGTCAACCTTGCTTTCTAAAAAACCGACGAATTAAAGTAAACTCATCAAAATAGATTATAGGGCCTATAAGTGAAAAAAATAATCCCGACTTGATTGAAATGTGAAATATAAAATACCTTTATTAATCTAAAAGTGGTATTATTATAAATTATTGTTTTTATGTACGTGTGTGTGCGGATACAATAGTTTGTAGACGATTTCGAGAACACCTTTGAGCGATTTGAATAATTTAAATAGCATTTGATTTCTGTTGATGAGAAGACGTGCTGATTAGTTTTTAGCAAAGACAGGTCTAGCCGTTTTGCAAATACGAAAAAAAATTGGCAAAAAATAGTAATTCAGTTTTTGGCACAATGGAGCATCCGATTTAAATGATCCAAACACATGTATTGACAGAATGAAACTCTGATTGGATTTTTGGGAAGGCAGGTCCAGCGATTTTGGACATCCAATAAAAAAAGTTTAAAAAATGTTATTTAGCGGTCAAACATGATCATTTGACAAAGGTATATGAAATTACAATACATTTTAGTGAGATTTTAATAAAGAGTACAGATTTTGATTACATTTCTATGGGTGCAACACAGCGTTTCAATTTTGTTTTTAAAACAGCAACGCAGCAGATTTTTTTGAACATTTCAAAATTAATAAAATTAGAGTTCCTAAAAATTTTAAATCACGGTACAGAAACTTCCAGGAATTTGCCTTAAGGAATGAAGGCTATGCATGCACCACTAGTTATTTCCAAATATGATTTTTACATTTTACAATAAAGATCGAGTTCCCAAAAACATTATATATACTTTCAGCACTTTACATAATTTCAACGTACATTTTCAATACATCAAATTATATTTTTACAATCGATCATGCTGAGCCAAGACGTCCGTTAACGAACGCACTTTCTTCCGAACTTTTCAAGTACCCGTTAAGGCGCTTTCTACTCATCTTTTGCATCGAATGAATCAAAACTTTACAGATACGTTCATTGTTTATTCTCGTATTATTTTTCTGGCGTTCTATTAATATTTTCGACATGCGGATTATAAATTTATTCTGCTAAAAACCATTCTCTTGGCAAGCGGCATGCGTGTTTCTAATACATTAACAATAAACTGATATAACAATCAATTATGATACATAATAGCAATATAATTATGCATAGTGTTGTGCAAATATTAACTGATTTATTAATTGGTAAAGGGATATTGTTATGAATTTAGTCGATATGTTGAAATAGAGACATATCAAATTCATAAGAGCGTGAACGATATTATGTACTGTGGCGAACGAGTAAAATTCAAATATTTTTTGTTCTGGTAAATGCTACAAAACTATTCGACTGAATAATAAATCAAATTATCAAATGGTAAATTGTGAATCAGTTATTTGCTTTGTGAATCCGGATAAAAACTCATGTAAACCATCCTGCATCATATTGTCATAGTTACTACAGGCCGACGCAATATACAGAAGTGTGCAGGTCCGTCATATTTGATATGTAATATAAAATTGTATTATCATAAAATTTCGGTATGCGTTATATTTATCGACTACATTTAAATTTTATATTTCAAATTCACCAATCTTTGATAATGTGTAACCATTTTTGTGATTGCTAAATTTGTTAAATAGTTATCTATCTTGATTGATCTTGAAAAATAACATCTGGGGTTAGTTGAAATAAAACATTGGGGCTAAGTTGAACCATGCAAAAATGTTATTGTGTGGTATGTAGTAAACCTTATACAGATTTGGTGAAATGTATAATCTATAAAAAGCGTTATTTATATTAATTGTAGTTTACGTAGATTTACGAGAAGAAATATTGACTTTAGAAACATGTCAATTTCCTTAAAAATAAGCAAAGAATATATTACAGGCGATACTTTTGCAAAGAAAAAGAAAATGATAATTTTTATATATCTTTGCGTTTCAAAGGTTTCTGAACACTTTGGCATACCTTACAATTAGAAAAAATGTGTATGTTTGTGTGCGGATACAAATTTTTGTCGGCGATTTCGTGATCACGGATTTACCGCTTTGAATAATTCAAAAGATATTCTTATTGATATAAAGACGTGTTGATTAGTTTTTGGCATAGGCAGATCTAGCGATTACAAAGATACGGGGCAAAAAGTGCCAAGGATGGTAATTCAGTTTTTGAGAAGACGGAGCGTCGAATTTGAATTAATCAGAAAACATTTTATTTGTATTGACAAAATCAAAAAATTATGAAATTTTTGGGAAGAAAAATGCAGCGGTCTCGGAGACCCAATAAAAAAGGTTTTAAAAAATGCCATTTTTGGTGGTCAAGAATGATAATTAGACATATGCACATCAAATTATCAGATATTTTATAAAGATGCTAATATTGTGTACACATTTTGTGTCAATTTTTTTAGGTTCCGTACCAAGAATTTCTATTTTAAAATATACTAATATGGTTCAATCAAATGTCCTCGACATGGAATAATTCAGTTTCAAAAAATTCAAATTTTCGAAATTTTTTATAATTTACAGAGAAAAATAATTTTTGATAAATTTAAATAAATGTCAAAATTACAAAAATTTTAGAATATTTCGAAATTTCAAAAAAAAAATGTTTACGACAATTTCCAACTTCTCAAAAAATAAAAAAGAATCGATTTTATTTCTAAAATTCAAATCAAAATTACCAAAAAGATCAAAATTTAAAAAAAAATGCACATTGATTATTAATTCTTTCTATTCCTCCAATGTTTAATTACGGTACGGAAAGTTCTAGCAATTTGCTTTAAGGAACGATACCATGCATTACCAGTTTTTACTTGATTTGTTAGAGTTAAAGTCACACTATCTATCAATCTTCAATTCGTAGAAATATTATCAGTGGATCTCAAGATATACTAATTTAAAAAAAAAAACCGTTACAACAATCTCTAGGCTCCCCTATTTGTTCATCCTCATCCATCGATTACCGCATTCTCAATAATATGAATTATATATCATCCTTTTGTCTGTTAGTCATTATTATAATATTAATAGACGAGTTGTTAATTTCATTCACTAACCTATTCAGAGGCATAAAATCAAAACGTTAATGCGCTATCATAGCCGGAAACCAGTTTAAATAGCAAAGTTCGCATGGCATTGCGCATATGTGTTTTTAAACTGGTCAACAGTACAGGAAGACTCTCTTGAACAAAGCTGCTTTTGGATAACCCACATTCTATCATGTAATCGTAATGGTTAATTTCTCATCATACATCACGGAAGAAAAACGCACAAAAAAATGAAATGCGATCAAAGAATTTCCAGGGAGACTAGTTTTTCTGTTCCTACAATCATTGATATGTTAACATCTTGACAACTATAGAAGTACATTTTACTCAAGTTTTTCAATATACAAAGATTTTTTATTATGCTATTAGCAGGCAACCCACTGATTCAGATACATTTTATTTACTTCTGAAAGTTATTAGAAAACAACCGAAATGGTTGACCTTTTTGTTGCAGCAATGCCCCAAAATGCTATTTGTATTTAAAATTGTATTTTGTAATGAAAATATATTTTCAAGTGAAAATATATATCAGTGCTGCTTGACATAATAGTCGTTACTAGGTCATACATCCACATACATATAAAGAAGCGACATTTTCTTTAATTTTTTTTTAACAACCAAACTGAGTATGTTGTTTTAGTTAATTGTCTTTAACATTTGTGTAATTTATAGATAAATACATTTTATCTAATGGTATATCGCATAGATCTTTACGGAAAATTGCTGAAAATTCTCTATTTTAAAAATAAGGTGACTATTAAATTAAAATTTGAAATCCGCTTACGATGATACAACGAAACTTTTTTGAAAATTTCAAATAATTTGAATGTTTTTATTGTTTTGAATATTTAGAAAATTATTAAAATTTCGAATATTTTGAGTACTCTAAAAATGCATATTTAGTTTATCATTCATATTTTAATAATTTTTTGAGTATTTCCATGAAAAAGTATAAAGTGAAATCCTGCCACATGACATTATACTGTTAGAAAAAGGGTAGTTTCAAATTTTGCAATAAACTATTTATAATATTAATTTTCTTGAATTTTTGTTATGCTCAATATAGAAAAATAAATGATTGAAAATAACTATTAAATAATATAAAATCTGCCTGGAAAAAAGTAGAGAAACAAGAGTCGATGACTTATATTAAAGTATATGAAATTTTGTACAGCTAATAAAAAATTAGACTTGGGGCTAAATTTTGTAAATTTTAATCATTTTGTCTTTTTAATAATGTTATTTTTTAAATTGGGAAACGATCGTTTTTTAATTATAATAAACTAAATTTATCATGAAAGAATAATTAACAACTAGAAAATTTCTTGAAGAAGTCTAATTTAATAGAATTTTATAAAAAATAGAATGCAAGTTATGAGAAGAACACCTATTGCATTTATAGAGTTTTTGCATAATTTTTATTACAATCATAGACTATCAAAAATCTGTTTCAACAATACTTCTGATTTTATTTATTTACCAGTATATTCATAATATATAAAACTTGTATTTATATATTGTATTTAACTTCAATTTCAAATACAAATAAAATTCTCCATAAAATCTATTGTGATTTTTATTTCTTTGATAGAAACTAATTTTAATAAAAAAATAAAAATTTCTAGTTATGTGAATAAAACTCATTGCAATCACAGGATTTTTACTTAATTTTTATTACAGTCACGTACTGTTCAATTTTTTTTTGATACTTCTGATTTTATTTGCCAGTACATATTCAATATCTAAAAATTGCATTATTATATTGTATTCCATTGCAATTTCAAATACAAATAAAATTTTCTATCAAATTTATTAGAAGTTTTATCGCCATTAATAAAAGAAATTTCATGAATTTTAATAAAGAAGATAGAATCCAAGATATGTAAAGACAACCTATGGCAATAATATGATTTTTGCTATACGATTATAAAAATCATGAAATATCAAAAATCTAATACTGCTGGTTTTATTTGACTGCTTCTTCACGATATTCAAAACTTGTACTTGTATATTGTATTTTACTTGAATTTCACATATAAATAAAATTTTCTATTAAATGTAAGAATTTTTTTCGCCATTGATAAAATAAATTTTATAAAATTTAATGAAAAGATAGAATCCAAGGAAAGTAAAGATAACCTATGGCAATAATATGATTTTTACTTTACTTTATAATCATAAACTATCAAAAATCTAATACTGCTGGTTTTATTTGACTGCTTTTTCACGATATTTAAAACTTGTACTTATATATTGTATTTCACTTGAATTTTAAATACAAATGAAAGTTTTTATCGAAACTATTTTGATTTTTATCTAAGTGAACTGTAATTTATGTAGTTTATTGTATTTTTTTTCAAGTCATCAGTACAATGACAACACTAGAACAAGACCAAAAAGTTGTATGTATATATTGTATTTAGTAACAAATTTTAAATACAAATAAAATATACTATCAAATCTATTACAAATTTTATCGCCAGTAATAATTTTTTTTTATAAAATTTAATAAAAAGATAGAATCTAAAATATGTAAAGACAACCTATAGCAATAATATGATTTTTGCTATACTTTATAATCATGAAATATCAAAAATCTAATACTACTGGTTTTATCTAACTGCTTCTCCTCAATATATAAAACTTGTACTTATATATTGTATTTTACTTGAATTTCACATACAAATAAAATTTTCTATCAAATGTAAGAATTTTTTTCGCCATTGATAAAATAAATTTTATAAAATTTAATAAAAAGATAGAATCCAAGGAAAGTAAAGATAACCTATGGCAATAATATGATTTTTACTTTACTTTATAATCATAAACTATCAAAAATCTAATACCGCTGGTTTTATTTGACTGCTTCTTCACAATATTTAAAACTTGTACTTATATATTGTATTTTACTTAAATTTTAAATACAACTGAAAGTTTTTATCAAATCTATTTTAATTTCTATCGCAGAACAAAATAAAATGTTATCGTACTTATTTTTTATTTACCATTCAAATTACAATCTGTCTTATAATTAGTGAAGACATTTAGTAGTTCGTACATTGTTAATATATATTTTATTTAGAAATATTGCCCAATGATAATTCTTTCTTGTGTGGATATATGCTGAAGTTATCGTAAGTAAACTATAATTTATGCAGTTTATTTTTTTTTCAAGCCATCAGTACAATGATAACACTATAACAAACCTGATGCCAATATAATACTTTGAATTGAAATTTTGAAAATTCATGTCGAAATCGACTTTCGATCCCTTTGCCTATCCCTAGTGGTGTCGAAGGATTCACCTGTCTTTTGGTAATGATTCGTCCAAGTTTATCGGAAACGAATCGTCGTCCGTCCTCGTCGGCCGCGAGAAAAAACCAACTGTATCTTCAGTCTGCGAGGCTCCCGCTCTCGATACAATCGAACGGTAAATTCGGCGGAAAAAATTCGATAACAGTCTCCGATCATTCATTTCGTTAGGCATATTTCATTCATTTTTATTGATCCATTAATAATGTTTATAGTACGTGTTTAACATAAGCATATATCACGATGTATATGTGTGTCAGATTTTGTATTAATATTGTATTATGTATTAATGGATTGCTTTTGACGGTGAGGTGGCCGTCCCGAATTTTACAGAAAATATTGAATTTGGACCGTTATCAAACGATAACAATGAATTTATAATCGATTACACTAGAATAGACATTCTTGGATAAAAAATATATATTATTAAAAAATATTTGTTTACATCAAACTTGAATTAGTGGTGCATGACAGTGTGCCTTAAGGCAAACTTGGATCTTGGAACTTCCCATTCCAATTCCCATTCCCATTCCATTAAACATTCGAGGAATAAAGATATTTAGTAATCAAGAAATGCATTATTAAACTGAGTTGTATTTATATAGGATTTGAAATTTTGATATCTATTTTTTTTTTTAATTTTGACATTTTTCACAACTTTGGTTTTAAAGTTCGAACTGTCTTCCCAAAAACTGATCATTTCTTAACACTGTCAACACAAGCAATATTTTTTTCAATAATTCTTTCTTTTGTTGTTCTGTATCTCCATAACAGCTGGACTTGCCTTTGTCAAAAACTAATCAGCATGTTTGCCCAACAATGCGAATCGAACGTTTTTTGAATCATTCTAATCGGATGCTCCATACTCTCAGAAATTGCAAATTTTTGTTCTTTGATATTCTAAATTTCCAACAGAAGCTAGACCTGCATTTGCCAAAAACTAATCAGCACGTCTCCCCATCAATACAAATCGAATGGTTGTTGAATCATTTTAATCAGATGCTTTATTTTCTCATAAACTGCTACTTTTTGCACAAATCAAATATTTTTGTCTCAGATGCTCCATCCTCTCAAAATTGCTAATTTGTTCTGTTTGCTCTGTATTTCCAACAAAGAATAGACCTGCATTTGCCAAAAACTAATCAAAAGGCCTCCTCATCAATACGAAACGAATGTTTTTTGAATTACTCTAATTAGATGCTTTATTTTCTCAAAAACTGCTATTTTTTGCACAAATCAAATATTTTTGAATCATAATTGAATGCTCCATACTCTCGAAACTTGCAAATTTTTGCTCTATTGCTCTATATCTCCGATAAAAGTTGGACCTGCCTTTGCCAAAAACTAATCAGCATATCTCTCTATCAATACGAATCGAATGTTTTTTGAATTATTCTAATCGAACGCTCCATGCTTTCAAAACTTGCTAATTTTTGATCTTTTGCTCTGTATCTCCGATAAAAGCTGGACCTGCCTTTGCCAAAAACTAATCAGCACGTCTCCCTATCAATACAAATCGACTGTTTTTTTGAATCATTATAATGAGATGCTCCATTCTCTCCAAAACTGCTATTTTTTGCACTATTTGATCCAGATTGCCTTTATCAAAACTTTTCAGAATGTCTCCCCGTCGATAGGAATCGAATGTTTTTTGAATAATTCAAATCAGTTGATCCTTACTTCTGAAATCGTGGACTGAAAATTGAATACAAACATAAACACACACAAACACATTTATTTTTTCCAAGGCATGCGAAAACTTTGAGAAATTTTTGAAATGTAAAGATATGTAAAAATTTTCATTTTCGATTTTTTGGCGATTACTATAACTTAACTTATTGAAAGTTTAAAAAATTGTCTTTTATAATATAATAATGTGCACATTATCAATTGTCAATTAAGGCCGCCCCGATTTTCTTCTTATTATAACTTTTCATTAATCACACAACACATTTTCATTCTAATGCATAATTAATTTATCACTAATCAATTTCTCATTATTTCATGATTTATATCAATTAATATAATTTGTGTGCTTAATTATTTTGTAGTCAGCTCTCGTCTATATGGAAACATAATTAAATTTTATATTACTTTGATTCGAATACTGATAAACAAAAAATTATAGTTATTAATTCCATCATTGACTTAAACGGACAATAGTATTCTATGATGAATAATATCCGAATGTGAATGTTCTTCGAAGGATATCAACATCTAATGTTGTCATGTGACATTGTGATATTAATCATGTAGAAATTAGAAGGTATATTAATTAAGTGTTGGTGTGACGCATTAGCATTCTAATAAAGTTAAGATTAGAAATGATAAAATATTTTGTTCCTCGAATACATAGGCTCACAAATTCTGGAAACTTCTAAAATACTGGCTCACAATTTCTGTAAACTTTTAAATATTTATTTTAAAATTTTAGCCAGGCTACGACAATCGCTGATTGAACAATTTCTGTGAAATTGGTTTATTGCCATGTTGATATTAGTGATTAATGGGCCTATTCTCGGATACATATCTTAAGGCAAGGTCACATTTATTTCGTTCCAAATGTTATTATAAGTGTAGCTTCATACCTGGACGTCTATTCACTGAATTGGCATTTGATTTAGACATTCTAAGTACTACCAAGAATTTACTGAATTCATGTTCCATTATGGAATAGACGCAGTGATTAGGAAAAAAATGTAATATTTATTTTCAGTGACATGTTTTATCCTAAATCGCACTAAAACATTGAGCAGTTATAAATAAAATATTAGCATTACTGTAATAACACGAGTATTTGTACTGGTGCAGCAATGCCGGGTAAAGGAAACATATTGCTATCTATATTTTCAAGATAAAATTGTTGTCACTACTGCTCGACAACAGACTGCTCGAAGTAGAATCGAACCCGGGATTTCAGATTCAAGTCCAATTGTTCTACCAGCTTACCTACGAGTGAGCCAATTTTTCAAATAATGCAGTAAGGTATTTGGATGTTGGTGGAAGAGCTAACATCGAGGCGCTTTTTGCATAAAGTTCTAAGAGTTATACAAATGGTGCAAAATTAGAAGATTAATCGGTTATCTTTCAATAACCTTTCCACAGTTTGCAATACATGCAAATTACATAGATAATCTATTAATCAAATGCAAAAATTTCACACGCGAATCGCTTGAACGCGGACGCTTATTCGGAATGGGCCAATTGAGAAATAGGCATCATAATAAGTTCCGAATAAATCACGGACATTATTTAACTGATAGCTCCGGGGTATTCGAAGATATGCGTGCGCTTTTATATAACAAGGAGCCAAGAACTCGCATTCCGGCTGCGACAAACCGACCGACGGGCATTTCGAATTACGACACACCACCTTCCGCGTCGAAAACGTCCAACTTTCTCCAAGACTTCACCGTAAACCACTTATGCTCTTTATGCTACCCGGTGCAAATTATTCTGGACAATTGCCCTCCGGGGACTAATCACGGATAAACAATTTACACTGTGCCAAAAAATAGATTGATAATACTATTGCCCTAAGAACAATGTAAAAGATCTTGTCCAAGTTGACAAAAAAAAAATGGTATTGGTTAGTTTAACTTCAAAAATTAGTAGGAGTGACATTGAAGCTTATTCAATATTTGAAAAGAAGAACTTAAGAATCCTATAAGCTGTTGTCATGTTTTTTAAGTACGTAGCTTCTTCAGGAAGCAACTTAGCTGTTGGTCTTACTGTTTGATAAATTTCATTATTAGAATTTCTCTGATAGTGATTAGTTTCAATTTGATGCAGCAATGCCGGGGAAAGGTTATTTTTACTCGGAAATATAATTTCATCGAATATTCTGATGTTTCAAGCCTTCATTTATTCTATTCAATTAATTAGTAATTTATCAAGCCATCAATATAAATTGAATCCATAGACCCTACACTACATAAACTGCTAGTCGAGCATAAAATAAGTGTATAAAGATAGAAGAAAACTGTGAAGTCACTTGCTGAACGAGCGTTGCCGACAATCGTGGAACACTCCCGATTGATTAAAAGTCATATGTCATATGTTTTATTTTTAGGGCAATTGTGTGGACTGGATATTTTATAAAAAATGATATTATTTAATAATATTTATCATAATAGCCAATGTAATTCAAATATTAACTGGGATAGTTTTATTTCTTACAAAATTATCAGTCCACATAATTGCCATTGTATTTTTAAAAGAAAACATATGACGTGACAATTAATCGGGATTATTCCACGATTGTCGGCAACGCTTGTTCACTAAATAACGTCACAGTCCCTTTCAATCTTTTGACGCTATATAAAATGGAAACATATGAGGACTAGCAGTCCATGTAGTGTAAGGTCTATGATTGAGTTATATAAGGCCCATGATAAAATGTTGTGTGCTCAATTTTTGAAATGTAGGATCGTGGGATTAAAAAAATCTATGGTATGTTTGAGGTCATTAATATGTTCTGTGAGCAATGTTTTATATTGCTTTTAGTTTTTGGAATTGTTTTTATGTTGTGATATTCTTTTGTGTAAGTTTTGACTGGTCTCACCTATGTAAACGCAAATCTTTATATTCATATTTGTGACTTTTAATTAAATCAATGAATTATAAGAACATTATCGTTACCACTCACAATCATTTCAAAAGTTTTCACTAAAATGAGATTTAAAAATGTTTGAGATAGATTTTGCATGACATTAATTTAGTACTTTATTCATTTGTTCTTTTAAATAATAAGCACCAATATAATGCCATTATCTAAGCGTATTATTACGACAAAACTGTATTTTGTTCTGATAAAAAAATAACAATAAGATCTACCCACTTTGTTTAAGTCCCAAATTTGTCTCATGCCTTATATGTACTGAAACAATAAAATTGCTGGTTGATCAAGTTTATTCCGTTTGGTAATTAAACCCACGCTCAATCCATATAAATTCGGCCTAATCAACAAATAGAAGGATAATATAATATTTTAACATAGTGATTAACTATATGCTTGAAACGCTTTTAATTAAATATAAATCAAATGACAGTGTAAGCCCAATCGCTCTCAATTCGATTGTCGGCAAAACGGTATCTTACACTACAGTCACTTGGGTAATAGAATAAAAAATTATACAAAAGTTGTAATAGTAATGCAAAATAACCATTGAGTGGAAATTTAGAAAAAAGTCAAACATCGCGATATGTAGTCTGGGACGAATATGGTGCTCATCAAAGCGCGTCAAAACGCGACGTCCGCTATATTCTAAAATTTGCAGCTGGTACACCCAGGAGTAAGACGAAAATTTGTAAAACTTTGGAAAAAGAGATTGAAAATATATGAGAAAATTTCCAGATTAAATTATTTATTTGGCGAGTTGATAAATTAACTGAATATACTGCCTACCATGACAAAAAATGAACTAACATAAGCTATTTAGAAATTTGCCAGCAATTCGTTATATGTTGTTAAAAAGATACTTGTCATTTTATTGAGTTTTTTAATTTCACTATTTTTCAATAATTTCTACATGGTTTAGTTACATGTTAGATCTCCTAGAGAAATCAATAAATGTTAGAAAAGTGGAAGCATTTGTCGTAGTTGGATACATCACTAATTTTTATCCGTCAGGGAAACCATTGGATCTCAACAAAACAACAAAAATTTGATTATGCGTTGAAATAAAAAAAATATAAATAACAAAATATTAAATTAAAATTTAAAACAATATCGGCCAATTACGATAAGTTATGCAAAATTGTTTCTAGTTTGTGTTAGGTTTCTTAAAAAATGTTTTCCAGAGATCATGTTCTACAAATTGGGTGCAGCTCTCCCACTATGTGTTTTAACACTTCTTGTAGATCGTGTTGGCAGATAGGTGCCGAATATTATCGTGTCACAGTCGAAGGACTACAACAACGTGTGTAATAATAAAAATAGCTTCGTTATTACATAGTTTTGAATATCATCGTATTTGATTCGAAGATTTATTGGAGTGAATGCAAATGCTATAGGCAGCTACTTGACTTTGATCCATATTCTACAACTTGTATAGTTTTTAAATAAATGGTGCAATATAGGTCAATTTTCATATTTTAATTCTATATTTGTGCAATGATAGGAATTACATTCTTAAAATCCAAGGAATAAAAAAAGAATCCTAATAAGTTTATTTGGATCTCTCCACAAACGTAGCATATATACCTACTTGCTATCTATTTTGTGAAAAAAAGCAAAATGTTGAAAGAAGCTATATTCAATTTGTCGTAATTTTGTATAACCACAACAAAAGATCACACATTTCCAAGCGAATAGAATCAATCGTACATAATTATCGAGCAGTCACCTTCAATTTCTCACAACCACCTCAGTAACGCGCATCTTTCTAGAATTACCATCATGATTAATGTCTATGCGAGCATGTTAAATCAGCAAAGAAGTGCTAGAATAAATGTATTTATTGTTATTTATGTGCAAAAAGAAGATTACAGAATCTGCAAAGTAACAGTACAATGCCGTAATATCACGAGTACCTACTACTATCAGAGAAAAATGATCACGAACAATAAAATTATCGACATTAGCATTTGTATCCAAGAATAATTATAACTTTATTATAATAGTCAGATAACCGCAATGTCGGCTTTTTATCGTGATAATCAGGACAAGTAGCTTGTAACAGTAAAATTGGTAAAAAATAGCTTGACATTAAAAAAGTACTTAAATATAATAATGTTTATCATAACACTTAAAACAGCTAATACTTTGATGATCAGTTTAATTGATTCTGGTTATAGAAACCAAATAATTACCAGTAAAAATATTTTTTATGAAAATGTATGACACTTGAAACCTTGAACTATATTGTTATTGTGATTACAATTTATTTAATATTAGTAATTTATTTGTTTTTTTTTAATTTAAAATTTTCAACAAAAAGCATTTTGAAACAACTCAGATGTATGAAGTTATTTAAAAAAAATCAGAAATTTTATGATTTGAAAAATAAGTTGTATATTATCAATTGTATCAACAGGAGTTTGGTATCTTTTACCTTTATTGTAAAATTGAGTTTTAATAAAGGAGCCACATATTTTCAATGATATGTCAGCCTGATTTTAGTTTCAATGATGAAGTAGAAAAATGAAAATTGGAACATCATATTTTCATAGAATTTTTTTTAAAGGAGCAGTGAAATCTTTCACATACAACACTAGAGTTGATTTAATATAGCAATACTCTCACATAAACTGCTAAAATCATTTTCTTGAAAAAAATAAAATATGTAGATCATAAAGTTCTTTGCGAATTATAGTTAATAGAAAATTTTCCGTCGAGTAGCAAAGTTTTAATGTTAATAAAAACTTTAAAAATTTGTGTTGTTTTTCTAGTATGTATGTGAAATTGTATATTGTTAAGACAATTAGATTAAAAAATGCTTTAATAGCTTCTTCTATCTTCATAATTTTTTGAAATTATATAAGAGATGCTGAATGCTGACACATATCGAGTGTCGAAACCTATTTTTATTAGTTCGATAAATTATATATATATATAATATATATATTCAATAGATAAGTCCTGGATTTTTAAATATATTGATTGTTTCTTTTCCGAACAGTAAATCCAATAATAAAAAAAAATTGTTTTTTTGAAGATGTTTTAATACGACGTTTCGGAAACTAGGTACGTTCCATCATCAGGTTTATTCTGTCAAATACAATGTTTTTTAAAATACTGATTAACATTAATTAACAATGGTCAATACAGATTAATTAGAAAAAATTTTGTTATAAAGGAATGGATTATGTACCGGATAGATAGTAATAAGACTTAACTAAAAAAGGTTTATATAAAATTGAGAAGCAAAAATTATTTACCTGTAATAATTTATATATCCATATCACTAATTATTTTTTTTGTTAAAAACACTCGATTTTTTTGGAAGATATTGTAGATGTTACGACTACACAAGACTTAAACACACTGATATGGATTTCTGTCTGCCAGATGTAAAGGACAAAGCAACGGAACTCTTGGCAAAAATGATTTTTTATGGCTCTTGTTTGGTAATTTACGAAAAAAGGAAAAATATTGCTTTAGTAAATGTTGAGAATATATGTATATATATATATATATATATATATACATACATATACATGAACATGTATATGCACACCTACATACTCATACATACATATGCACATATCTATATATTAATGTATCCACAATTATACACATGAACACATATGCAAGTGTATGTGTATAGTGTATACCCAAAAACATACATATAAGCATATATATGGATGTAATATATTATAACATTATATACATGGTATATATATACACATATTCAAAAACTATTAGGATTAATTATTTTTAATCAGGTTTAAAAATTTAAATATGAGTCATGAATGATATTGTGATCTGATCTTTTATAACACTTTTTGACGAATTCAAAAAGATTAAACTGCTTTCAGAAAAAAGTCTTTTAAAAGTACAATCCTCTCTATATAAAATATTGGGTTCAAAGGTGAAATTATGTGAGTTTTCGATGGAATGCTGAACAAGAGTACTTTGGAAATTTCGGCTTTTATGATGAGTGACGCTTAATCATGTCTGTCTGTCTCATCTCTTATGAATGGTACTGTGATGTTTGGCCAATGTATTGTTTTTGACAATTTTTGCAAGGGATGGAAATAAAACTATGTTAGTATTGAATTTAGGAGGGGTGGTGGATTTAATTTTTGAAAACATTTCTTTAAAAGAATATAGAGCTGTTCCTGAAATGAAAATATTTTCTTCTTTGAGTAATTTGGCAAAAAATCAAATAAGCCTTCAATGTAAGGCATGATGTGAAAAGTTGGTTTAATATTGTTGTCTTGGAATAACTTGGAGATGGATTGATAATTGTTACTTTTATGATAGGAAAGTCTTTTATTGTAATGGAATTGATGAGGG
>NW_020538040.1:180783458-180800878 GCF_003426905.1 Ctenocephalides felis | reverse complement strand
TGGCCATGTTAAGATTTTTCAGATTTTTAAGGCCATAAATAAATTCTGATATATTATCAATGTATTATAACTAAGATCTAAGATTTCAAGAACTATTTAAACTAGAAAAACAACATATTTGGTATATAAATGTGAGATTGTTGTGATGTATCATGAGAACTTTTAAATTAACCAAACCTTGAAAAAACTGTTCAGTAAATGAAGATAATCCATTGTAACTCATATCAATGTTCGTCAAATTTGAAGAGTTTTTAAATAAATTATCAGGAAGTGACGTCAGTTGGCATCTATCTAAACTAACATTACTAAGATATTTTAAATTAGCAAATAAATAATCACCCAAAGTCATATTTGGATTCTTATTAAAGGAAAATTTTACAGTAGTAAGATTTACATTTTGTTCAAATAATTTTGATGGTAACAAGGAAAGATTATTTGATGTTATGTATAATACAGTTAAATTGGGAAGACTGTGAAATATACTTTCATCTAATATTTGCAGCTTATTTGAGCTCAAATCTAAAGCTTTAAGATTTGATAATCCTTCGAATGCATTATTTGATATTTGCGTCAAACTATTTTTCCATAAGTTCAGCTGTGTCAATTCGAAGAGATTTTTGAACACACCATCAGGCAAATCATAAATATCATTATTACCCAACTCCAGATATTTCAGCTTTGACATACCGTCAAACACCCCTTGAGAAAGTTTTACATTGTTTGAGCGAAGATCTAGAGATGTTAAATTTTTTAAATCGGAAAACAGATCTGCTGGTAGATTAGTAAGCCCATTACTAGATAAAACGATTTCATTTACATCTGTAAGACCTGCAAGATGCTTTCGCACCAGTTCATTCGACAAATTCCTGTTGTATGTTTGAAAACTCAGTCTTTTGAATTTAGTAATTCCTATGGATTTAATGATATCCAACAAGGAATCATCTTGAGGTAAAGGGCACATTTTGAACATCACATACTGCAGATCACCTATAGCTAAATTTGGAAGCAGTTTGTAGCTTGAAGATTCTGTTATGGATTGGCATTGAATCTTTACAAAGTCTTTGAAGCGGACATCCATTAAAAAAATAGGATTTTGTAAGTCTCCATCCTGAGAACATAAAATATCTTCTACGCCTGAAGTGAAGCCCAAGCATTTGCAGTACTGAGTGCTTTGGCATCTGAATATTTGTGTATCGCTGTAAACTTGACTTACAGCAGTCATGAGAATGATGAAAATTAAGGCACTCATTTTGGAATGTAGTTCTGTTTAACGTCAGTGCATATCTGCAGTTTTTATCTGTAAATGTAAATGATTCAGGTCCTTTAGAATAACTAGATTGTAAAAATGAAGTAAAACAGTACCAAAATGTATATGAAACTAAATTGTAAAAAAAATATGAGGTTTGGTGAAAATATGGAAATGAAATTTGATGAGGATGAGATGAATGAGAATGTAACTAAATTATCTACATCCAACACTTGGAATTTTGGGATATATCCATAAAATCAATTGATAGTTTAAGTTTTTAATTCAGTGAATATAATATATAACCAAATCGTTATCCTAGAAATTATTTGTTAACGAAATGGAGTATTTAATAATATTTGTGCACAGTCCATGGTTGCATGTGAAAGCAACAATTTTTGGTTTTGCATATTTACAAGTAAAAAATAAATATAAATATAATAGAAGAAAGTACTATATACAGTTTTTTAGTGGAGAAAAATTATGACAATGTGAATATAACATTACACTTGAAAATTTTGTTCACCACCAAAATAAATGAAATAATAATTATATAGATATATAAAACGTTTAGTAAATTAATTATTTTATTAATTTATTTATTAATATTAAGTTATTTTTATTAATTTATTAAAATATTAATAAATGTTTGAAATTTGGGCAATTATAGCTGACATAGATGATGTTGATTGCTTTATACAAACATTTGCAAAAAAAGAATGCAAAATTTATGAATATTAAATTGTAGTAACTGAAAAGTGATCATTATAACTAACATTATAAATTATAAATTAGACATAAATAATAATCTCAAGGCAAAACTGAGAATAGTAATTATACAAATAACTCAGTAATTTTAGCATACACACAAATCTATTAGTATAAATAATAGAAGTTTTTTAGTGCAGAAAAAATTATGACAACGTGAATGGACGTACAACACTACACTTGAAAATTTTGTTGTAACACAAAAATGAATGAAATTTGGGCAATTTTAACAGACATAGATGATGTTGTGTAATTTGTGTAAACAAAGGATACAAAATTTATGAATATTACTTTGTTATAAAAGAAAAATAATCATTGTAAATCAAACAACTACTGATAATTATATATACTAATTTATTTAAGCATAACACCGTAGTTCTATAACACGGATTCGCTCTAACACGGTGTAAGAATTGATACCATTCCCCTTATAAAACGATACTTCTATAACCCGGATTCGCTATAACACGGTGTAAGAATTGACACCATCCCCCTTATAACACGGTAATTCTATACCACGGATTCGCTCTAATCAGTTCGTTTAAGAATTGATACCATCCCCCCTTATAACACGGTACTTCTATAACACGGATTCGCTTTAACACGGCTTTAGAATTTAGCAAAACCCTGATAAAATACAAAATATAGTAAAATCTATGAAAATCAAACTTCATTTATTCTAAAATTAGTAAAATCGCAGTACAATAGCTCAATGAATGTGAGGAAACTAATGCAAAAGATAACTAATTTGATAATTATTATTCGAGCGCGTACGTTCTATAAGAAAAATTCTAGGCCTGTCCGAACAATTAATCTTAAAAAAAAATTCTTCAAATAAAATGAGCATAAAATTTTAATAAAGATAACTTTGCATGTGGTAAATATATAAAAAATGATTACTTTTGAAAAAAAAATAATGGACGGATCTGGAGGAATCTGAAAAAATTAATGAATATAACAATATTTATTATAAAATCATCATGTGTAGCATATTTTTTTAATTCTTCAGAACGTAACCCCTGTTTTTGTACTAGTTCTTTGTATCGTATAACACGAATTCGCATAACACGCTAATTTTTTGCCATGTAAAAACGTTTAGTAATTTCAACATACAGAAATCAAGGCCTAGACAACCTTAAAAATGATATCTTCATATAAACGTTTATATCTTTTGATTTTTGCGCCGTTCAGAAAGGATAGTTAAAGGATCCTACACTCAAACGTGAGGGCGCTGCTTTTGGCATACAAATTAATGGCGCAAAATTTGAAATAAAAAATAATGAATTTTAGTAATCGAGTGTTTGAAACTAAATTTGGTATTACAATGGTATTATGTTTTGTAAAAATACAATAACAAAAACATACTAAACATATATAGTTACTATAATATAATATATAGTTATTTACTATATAAAATATACTAGATAATAAACATAATGAAATCGAAATATAAATCAACAAACGCACTGCCGGTTTAAATATATATCACATCTAATCTACTGAAATAACTTCTACACTTTTCTACTTATAATATAAATATTGATGAAATCAGTGAATAATGTATTAGAGTATTAGTTCATTACATCGTTGTCATTCTTTAACTCCTATTAATCATCCCATGCAAAAGTTTGACTTTCTTAAGCTATTCATTTTCTTCCAAGTATATCCAGATTCGTATAAAGTGATAAGCTGGAAATTTCTAAATACTTTGTCTTTTTGTAGAAGCTTATACTTGATTTCTTACATAATTTCCTACAACTGGTCTATTTAATAATACTACGATAATACTATTAGACTAATCCGTCAATGCACTATGTAGTATTTATGTCCTGTATCTGAGCTGTTCTATTTATTTAGTCGAAGGGCTATGCATTTGAGAGCACAGTAATGAAATCTTTATTAACAAATATAAAAACACAAACAAAGAAGAATCATTATTTTAAGCTTATACATGATTTCTTACATAATTTCCTACAACTAGTCTCTTTCCTTAAAGTGTAATACGATTAGACTAATTTGTCAATGCATTACGTAGTATTTATGTCCTGTATCTGAGTTTGAAGCTGTCCTATTTATTTAGTCAAAGGGCTATGCATTTGAGAGCAAAGTAATGAAATCTTTATTAACAAATGTAAATACACAAATGAAGAAGAATCATTATTTTGTCAAGTGATACAAAAATAACACTGACGTTTCTTAGTATCCGACATAAAACATTTGACAATACTTTTTCATCGGTCCTGAATCAAGGTTTATCTCTGAGCAAAAACAATATTGAAATGTGATTAATTTAATGATTGTAATTATTCTCTTCACAAAAGTGTTAAAAATATGAAAATAAATTTAAATTTGCTATTTAATCATTCATATAAATATTTAGTGAAATTTAGTAAATAATGCATTATAGTGTTAGTTCATTACATCGTTGTCATTCTTTAACTCTTATTAATCAACCAGTGCAAAATTTGACATTCTTAAGCAATTAATTTTCTTCTAAGTATATCCAGATCCGTGTGAAGTGATAAGCTGGAAGATTTCTAAATATTTTGTCTTTTTTGTAAAAGCTTATACTTGATTTCTTACTTAATTTCCTACAACTGGTCTATTTAATAATACTACGATAATACTATTAGACTACGTAGTATACGAGTTTGAAGCTGTTTATTTATTTAGTCGAAGGGCTATGCATTTGAGAGCAATACTTAATGAAATCTTTATTAACAAATGAACAAGAATCACCATTTTGTCCACCAATACAAAAATAACACTGATGTTTCTTAGTAGCTAACATAAAACATTTGACAATACTTTTTCATCGGTCCTGAATTAAGGCTTATCTCTGAGCAAAAACAATATTGAAATGTGATTAATTATGTGATTGTGATTATTCTCTTCACAAAAGTGTTAAAAATAAGAAAATAATATTAAATCTGCTCTTTAATCATTCCCTGCAAAGAAGTTTTAAATATTTACAGTAAATTTCAGAAAATGAAAAAAGGGCTCCTATTTTCAAACGGCTTACCTAAAGCCAAAATATTTCTACCTGAAGACATTTGTGTAATATTGAATAAAACTTGTGTATATATCAAATTCAGCGATACGTTCTCAAAGCGGAAATAATTTACACAAATACTGCGTAACATTGAATATAAAATTATGCAAATTTATAAAAAAGATATGATAAACATTTGTTGGTTGAAATGCATGTATGTAAAGGATGCATATAGTAAGGAACACAGGTTTGGTAAATATTTTGTTTCCTAAATATATATGTATATTAAGAATTATTATGTATTATTATTATATTATATGGGTGAAAATGTCAAAATTAAATGTGTAACAAAATATGTTGCATACATTCGTCGTACTTAAGAGGTTAAACATAAAAAACAACAGCATCAAGACGCACGGAGTAGAGAAAGCGTACAAAACGGTAAATTATGCTAAAACCACATAAAACAGTTCCACACCAAATATTAACAAAAATCTATTCCTCTACTTACATATGCACTTATTCCGTGTTTATCCTCACATTATTAAATAACACAATGCAATAATAACAACGAAACTTCGATTCGATAACCGCACTAACTAATCTTTCTAAGTACAACAAAAATCCTGCTCAACTAGAATGGGAGACGGCGTCGCCATAGAATAGTTTTAACATTTACGTATGACGGAGCGGCAATCCCCATGGGAAAATTTCACGACTTCTAACAACTTCAGGTACTGCGAGCGTCGTACTTCGCTCGTTTCGTTCGTTCGTGGTCGCAGTGATTATTTTTTAAGCAAATACAGCGATTCTCAAACTTGGGGGAAATTGGGTTTTACCCGGAATTGGATAATTGTTTTTTTTATTTACTAAATGTATTTTAGTGTAGTAGTTGTATTTTTGCAATTCATTATTTCTCATAAATTTATCTAGTACTTTATGTATATATTTTTGGTTTTAATTTTCTGAACAAATAGACTCGAACAAAGAATCCCTTTTTTTCAAAAAACGTTGTCTTAATAACAAATACGAGTATAACTAGTGGGGCGCATGGCATCGTGCCTTAAGGCAAATTGCTAGAACTTTCCGTACCTAAAATTATTTTTTTTAAAAAGCTTAACATTTTTTGAAAAAAAAGATACTCTGAAAAAATGAGATCTTTGAGAAACTATAAATTTTTGACAAAAATTTACTTTTTTTTTTGAAAAAAAAAGACTTTTTGAAGAAAAAATTATTTTGAAATATTTTGAAAATTCTGAACTTTTTTTCAAAGCAATCGTACTGCTTTAACTGCATAGAGACGAAATATCAAAGCGCATAAGCGCCGTCTCGCTGTCTAACGCATAAACATTGGTACGGAACCCATAGGAATGTAAACAAAATTTATACTTATTGTTAAAATCTCTATAAAATATCTGATAATTTGATGTGCTTAAGTCTAATGATCATTTTTGACCGCCAAATGGCATTTTTTTACTAGATCTCCGAAACCGCTAGACCTGCCTTCATGAAAATTTGATCAGTTCTTCATCTTGTTAATACAAGTAAAATGTTTTTTGAACGCTCCGTTCTCTTAAAAACTGAGTTACCGTTTTGGCACTTTTTGCCCCGTATCTACGGAACGGCTAGACCTGCCTTTGCCAAAAACTAATCAGCACGTCTCCTTATCAATACGAATCGAATGTTTTTTGAATTATTCTAATCGCTTCGTCCGTGTTCCCCCCGAAATCGTGGACGAAAATTTGTATCCGCACACACACATACATCCATTTTTTCTAAGGTATGCCAAAATATTCAGAAGGTTTTGAATCGTAAATATATATACAAATTTTAATTTTTAATTTTTTGCGATTACTATAACTTGCCCTACGGGAAGTTAATAAATACATTCTAACTTTCGTTGTATATTCATTTTTATTGATCATCACATTTTGGCATACTTCAGAAAAAATGTATGTGTGTATGTATATATGGATACGATTTTTCGTCCACATTTTCGGGTGCAGGGATCAAACGATTAGAATGGTTAAAAAATATTCGATTCCTATTGATAGGAAGATGTGCTGATTAGTTTTTGGCAAAAGCAGGTCCAGTCGTTTCAGAGATGCGATACAAAGAGTGTAGAATATAGATATCGAGTTTTTGAGAGAACTATGTATCCGATTTGAATGATCCAAAAAACATTAAATTCGTAATGATGGGGAGAAGTGATGATTCGTTTTTGGCGAAGACCAAAAGGCGGTTTTGGAGAACGGAGCTAAATGTGCAAAAAATGGTAGTTTTGAAGAGAATTAAGCATCCGATTTGAATGATTCAAAAAACTTTGCTTTTGTCGACGAAACAATTGCTTTTGGGATAAAAACATTTCAATTTCAATATATGTATTTTAACAAATTTATTTAAGTGTTTTTATATTAAGTATTATTTTAACAAATCTATAAGTATTTTGATAATACAAGTTTTTTTACCAAATTTTTGTTCATGTCAGCCATATGTGTCTGACACTACAAAGTTCTACATGAGCCATGTCAGACATATATGTCTGATATACACTATTTGATAGAAGGTTTGTCGAGAAAAAAAAGTTTTAATATGGGGTCACGTCAGCCATATATATGCGACATAAAAATAGTGTTTTTCCAGGAATTTTGGCCATACATCTTCATATTAGCGAGTAAGTGCTAATATTAAAATTTTGAATTCTAAAGTAGAATCAATTCATAATAAAATATAATTATCAAATAAATGTTTTTTTTTTAAAAGTAGGATTCTAAAAAACAATTTTTCAAGCAACCACAGTGCTTTTAAAACTTTAGTGAATTTTAATGATCGATTTGTACTACTTTTGTAGGCATATAATATTTTAGGATGTTTGGTTAAATCAGTGATTTCCAAATAGGTCCATATATAGACCCCATAGGGGACTATCAATAATTGATATTGGGACCGTGACAAAGCCCATGGGTCCCCAAAAACAAAATAGTTTGGGAACATATGAGTTAAATAATATACAAACTCAACATACAGAGTTTTATCAAAATCGCAAAAAAAAACAAAGTAATCACGTAGAAATGGCTCGGCCGATCTTTAAAGGAACTAAACAGGTTTGTACTTCGAACACGTTTATCTTTCAAACGTTTTTTTTATTTTTGAAATCATTTCAGCCGTTTTCGAGAAAACGTTGACGAAAGGTCAAAATTGCACACACACCCCACACACTTCTCCAATTTTTGAGTCAAATTGTTGAAAATAGCAAATTGGATTTTCTGGCAAAAACGTAAGTTAAAAATTAAAAAATTGTATCGTCGGAAATATGGGTTTTATATGATGCAACAAAGATTTATGAAAAAAATATATAGCGGATATCAAATTTTGAAATTTTAACAGATTAAGAACTTCAAAGTTTTTTCAAATCCTAATTTAAATAATTAAATTATTTTTTGCGGTTGGATTAATTGGATTATCAAGGCTAACTTTCTATAAAATTTAATACTCCTGTGAATGCAACATTGAAGACACTGAAATATAAACAAAGCAATTAAAAACGGCGTATAAATTGCCCATTATGGATCCAGGAAATATTAAAAATTAAAAATTAAATGTACTAAAATTATTTAAAAAAATAGTATTATCATAGAAATACCTAACCATTTCTTTAACAATTTCATTGTAAAAATACTGAATTTGTTTAAAAAAATGTAATGTTTTTTAAGCACTTAAAGTTAAGCAATGTTCTTTTATATTTCAATAATAATTATAAATTAAGTAAAAATAATAAAAAAACAAATAAATAAATAAATAATTATATAAAAATTGGTAATATATTGACATGAGTCTTGTATTCATTGCACTGTAAAATAAAAAATAAAATTGAATATACAACAACCATTTAAAAAATTAGAGTAAATTTATTATAAAAATATTAATTATAAAACACGATAATTGTGTATTCTCTTTGAACAATTTGATAATAATCTAATATTAACAACAATTAGTAACAGCTAATAGAACACAATTGAGATATAATAAGTTTATACACTAATATAGATTAGTCAGATATATAAATGAACCTATAATTACAATTTCCCTATAATCTAATATGAAGGAATCCTAGGAAGGAAAAAAATTGACAACAAAATACTTAAAAATAATTTTTCATCATAAGCTTATAATTTAATCACTGGTATTTATCATCGGGCATCATACCCAGGTAGTAAACATTTTAAAATTGCTGATAATTCTTCATTAATTTTGAATTTGTACTCTTTTGTTAAATCTTGTCTGCAATATGGACAAGTGTATACTTCTGCAGCAAAAGATCTTTTCATACAAGACAAACACATATTGTGCAAACATGGAGTTGTAATTGGTTTAACACAAATTTCTTGACAAATGATGCAAGCAAATGTAGATTGAACACAGTCAACAAATTTCTTTTCTCCTTCAGGCAATTTCTCCAGACACAGATCCCATAATTTTTTGTTTATTGTATCTTTTGATATTTTCTCGCTCTGCTCTTCAGTCAGCTTATGTTCAGGGATAACAACAGGACTAGATTCTGATTTAGCATCATCAGATTTTTGTTTTTTAGTTGCTTTACTTGAACTATCCTCAGCTTTTCTTTTCTTGGATAGTTTTTCGTTCTGTGCTTCCAAATAGTTGTCTGGATATATTATTGGAAGCGTAACACCATTTTCCTCCCATGGCGCTGGTGCAGGATCATCTCTTTTTAGTAAATATCTCCAAACTTTGAACCCAGATTGCCCAGTTTGCTGCCAGTATTTAACAACTTTGTATATACCATCATACCTCAAGCCTTCTTTTGGTGCATATTTTGGATTATGTTTAACTAACTTTTCTGAACGAATTACTCTTACTGGTTTCCCCTTTTTCCAATCTTTAGCTTCACCACCTTTTTGGTTTAAAGGTATATTACAATTTTTAGCAAGAGCTTCATTTTCCCTAGTCAGTTTTTGATCATGATTTTGTTCCGCTGTGCGTTTATTTCCGGAGAGGTCTCGACCACCAGAACCAGTGTAAGTGAATTCTAGACCATCATCCTTATCGTCTTCATAACCTGCTGCAAGAACTATGCTAAAAGCACCTATAGTTGCTTTACCATGTATACCTGAAACCGGTGGGCGATGAACACCAGCTTCACTTGCTTGAATTCTGTATTTCCAGCAAGTGCCAACCGGAACTCCTGGAATAGCACCAAAGTGATCAGGTGGTACTATGGTACATGTTGTCGTACGACCAGCACATGCCATTCCTCTTCCCCAGTCTTTGGAGGTATTTACATTCCGCACTTGTTGTTTTGTTGTACTACCGCTTTTAACAATACTATTGACATCTGTCTTGCACTCAGGACAATACCAATTATCTTCTTCTGGTAGTTTGTCCAAGGGCGGTGTTAGACATTGTATATGATATCCTTTATCACACTCATCACATAAAATTATGTTATCCGCATTATCTTTTTTTGAACAAACAGAGCAACCGCAATTTTTGCAATCTTTAGAATTATCATCACGACATTTCAAGCAGTAAAAAGCAAGGTACCTTAATTCTGTGTCAGTTTTCATTAGCTTTTCATCGGCATCAGTCCTGTCTGTTAACAGTTTGTGTGTTTCAACTTGATAAATGTCTTCTAACTGAACGACTTTACAGTCTTCTTCTCGAACGTTTTCATGTCCCATGTATAAAGTACCAATTAAATGTTTGACTTTTCTTCCTGATTTAATGTCTGATATTTCTAAATCATACCAATAGCCTCTTTCTTTGATATCGTCTGTATTATAATTAACCATAACCCTTTGTCCAGGTTTTAAATCATCTATATTTAATTTTGTGCGTGCTCTAGGTCTAATACATGCCAACTTTAATTCCATGGGTTCATCATCTGAAGACACTTTAAATTTGACCAAGTATAGAAGCCCATCATCTTTTAAATTCTCTAAGTTATTATTGGAAGTTGTTTGGGAACTCTGGCCAGCTTTGGTATTAGTCGATTCAGGATTTTTTACAATTCTAACAATTTCTCCTTCAAACCATGCACCGTGGGTTATATCTTGACCGTCTACCAAATCACCAACATGGTAATATTTACTGTCAGAAGAATCTTCAAATTTATCTTTTGGTTTTTCTTCGACAACTTTATTTGTGCAAACTGGTGCAACTGAAGGTAACTCGGACTGCAAAATCCGAGAGACTAGTTGGATTAAGTCATTTTGTTTTATTTTATAATCATGAAATCTTTTACCGTCTTCTAGCTCTCTGCCTCGAAATAAAAGTCTCTGTCTCTCGGGGGCTACTTTGAACTTCTCATCAATTAATTTTCGAAATTCTTCAACAGTGATTAAAATGGAATCAATATATATCGTGAGAGCCTTGTCGATTCCTTGTCGTACAAGTACATGCATTTTGTAGTACCTTTTTATATACACAAGCAAAAATAAAATTTCTAAATTGTAATTAAAATAATGTTAGATATTGTATTTATGGCACTACACACAAAACAACAGGATATGTTATAATTGTTATGTGACTTTATTTCACGAATTATTAAAACAGTTGGATAAAATCTATAGGTGTTGAAAACATGATGCCGCGCTGAGTTGTCAAAGCAACGGGTTTGCTTCAACAGGTTATGTTTTGGCGGTTAAAATGAAGTCGTAGAGACGTAAAAGATCCAATTCGGCGAGATGTCATGTTCGTTAACAACGCACCATCATGAGCGCCTCTGGTGGCATTTGGTAACATTAACTTTAATTAGTTATTATCACCATAAATAAATATGCATATTATCACTAATATTATTCAATTATTTATTATCACTTATAATAACTTTAATTAGTTATTATACTCTTTTTTTATCTATGGTTATTATATATAAAATGATCATGTGATGGCTAAAATATGTTTTATTATATCAATTCAATTTATATCAGTATTAGTATTTAATTCAACTTTAGTGCAGATATCAGATATTCAGTTTCAAAATCGAAACATATATTCGAATAATTCATTTTATTCAAACTATAAATTTAAATCCGAATAATTTATTTTATTCAAAATATAAATATAAATTCGAATAATTTATTTTATGCAAGGGGATATTATTATATATTATTTATTAATTACAATTAAGTATAAGTACGTATGTATGTACGCAAGCGTTCTGTGTATATGTGTATAGTATAGTGTTAGTAATAAGTAAAAATATATAAATGTCTTCATGTAAGTTTGTTACATAAAATTTAGATTTATTTTTGTTATAATTGCTGTGATCTCTCATACCAGAACAATTGCTTGACTGAGATACAGTATGTACGAATTATATCAAATAAATAAAAAAAAATAAAAAAACTATAATGGGAAGAAACATAAATAATACAGAAAATCTTATCTAAATGAATATCTCAGAAAAATATTTATAGAAAAAGTGTAATTGCATATACTGAAATATAGATACAGTATGAAATTTTGTGAAATATTTCTGAATGAGTAATTCTGATATGAAAATATATTAGTAGAAAGTTGTATTAAAATATAAATCCTGATTTAACAATATATTTTAATAATTATACCACCGAAATTTGAATGTTGATGATTTGATTAACCATGAATGAAAATTTTGCTTTGTGGTTTTATAAAGTATAATTTCATAATGAAATCAACTTTAGCATAAACTAATAGAAAACTTGTGTATGTAAATATAATAAATTGTGATTTTGTTTTTGTAGCAACTCCAAATACATATTTTATAACAAAAAAAAATTCAAATGGGGTCGGGAGTGATTTTAATGTCAAATATTTATATCATTTTATAACATCACGTCTTGATTTTTGTACGTTCTCAACTAATTTTTAAACTATATATTTTCATATATAAAATTGTATATGCATATTGTAACCAAATAAATAAATAATTTAAAAATATTTTTTTACATATGTGGGGTCGCCAAGAAAATTGCAATCATAAATGGGGTCGCGAAGGACATAAGTTTAAGAAGCCCTGGTTTAGAGGCATTAATTTTATGCGATTTTAAAACAGTAAAAGGCAAACAGTTTTTTTCACGTTATTATTTATTGATTAAAAAATATAAAAAAAATATTAAAAATAGTCGAAGTTTTAATTCTAGAAAAAGATGGATTGGGTGTTCTCAAAAAATTGACACCTGACCATCCCCTCTAAATTTTAGCCCTCTAAAAAATCTGAAGTAGAATATTATATATATTATTAATATAGAATAATGTCGTAATTTAGAAAAAAATATTAAATATAGCCATTAAGTTCTAATTTTAGAAGGTGATGAACCTAGACAATATTAGAATACGATGTATTCATTGGTGATGAAGTCGGGGATTTCAAAAAATTGGGACCTGACCATATTCATGATTTTAGTCATCCAAATAATCTGAAGTAGAACATTACATTTATTAATAATCTAGAATAGTGTCGAAATCGTATAAACTATATATTTATACCAATAGTTCGAAATTCTTTTTTTCTTACTTTTTTGATATATGTACTCGTCTTCTTAATAGTAAAAAATAGATGTGGATTATTGTAATTTATACTAAAAAGATGTCTGTAAAGAAGAATCTGCAAAAAATCATTAGGGGTTGTCTTCATTTTAGAATTTACTTTCAGTATAAATTACGCCTATTTCCAAATTTTGCGTCCAAGTTAAACTATTTTAAAAACATTCGAGAATTTTTTTTTATTTCGAGCAGTAGCAACTTTATGAAAAAATATTTTATTAACTGGTCCGTAGTTCAAACGCTTGCGACATTATTCTAGATGAATGTTATATACATATTTTTTCTTCAGACCATTTGGAGGCTAAAATCATGGGTATGGTCATATGCCAATTTTGTGAGACCCATCACATTCCAGAATTAAAACTTTGACTATTTTTAATTTTCATTTTTAATTTTTATTTTTATATTCTCAAAAAATTAATTATAAACTTGTAGAAAATATTGTTTGTTTTTTTAAGGCCTTTCAAAATTAGTTGTGAAGGATAAATAGAATGCAAAAGTGGAAGAAGTAGGTTTTTGGGGTCGATTTTGTAGAATTCACAGAATTTTAAAAAATCAAATTAAGAAACTAAAAGTAGAATAGCAGAAAAAAGTTAATAAATTGTTTAACAGCTGAAAAAATCTATTAAATATTTAGGTAATCAAAGTAGCTGGTGGATATGGTCTTATGGTCACAATGTCTAAACCAACTGTTCAACTTAAAAATCTTAGAACAAACCAAAGAGAAATAGTACTTGAAGAAAATAAATCTATTTAATGAACTTCAAAAAGAAGTTATAAATCAATGGACAAAAAAGCAAATAAAAAAGCTTTATCTGAAAATTGTAAGAAAAATATAAAAGCAAAGACTCGAACTTATCCAACAAATGATACTAAAAATCTTTTCATCAGTTTAATTTGGTCGAAGTTTGAATAAACTACGTTAGAATTTTGCTGCAAATTTGTATATATATATATATATATATATATATGTATAAATATATTTATTTATAATAAACACGTTTTATATGTAGTTCCGTATATGACTTCTTTGGATGCAGAAATGTGAAAGTAAAAACAAATATAAAACACCTGCTTAAAATTAGATTTACGTTCTCATTTTAAAATATTTAAATTTGGGAAATATTTAAAATATAAGTTGCTACATATTTAAAAATAATCCAAATTCGTATGTAATTGACAACGCTGAGAAAAAATAGGGAATGGCGTTCTGGTCTATGCACTTTAATTGGCATTTTAATTAGTTTGCGATGTTTTTAATAAAATCGTTTTCCATAAAAAAAAACAAAAAAAAAACGATTCAACATTTTTGAAAATATTAAAATTTTTTAATTATATAATAAAGTATTAATACTATCCGAATGTGATGACTCAATTATAACCCAATCCAAAAATCGTTTTGTTCGGTATAAGAATTCATTTTATAGAAATCAATTCTATAAAACAAAATTAGTTTGAATTAAGATATATACAATTAGTTATAAACTCCAACTAGTGTTAATTAATAAATTATAAAATATCGGGGACAATTATCAGGCCGATAATCCGATAATTATTATAATAATCCAACACGATAAAAGAATCAAGTCAATGTTTATAGCCGTAGACAATAATATCATAAAATATATTTCAATAATAAAATCTTCAAGCATTCGCTTTTTAATATGTATAATTTCTTCTTTTTTGACCATTAGCATCGAGATGACCAAGAGTTCGATTTAATTTGCTATTTGGGTCACTAAATTTCGTATATCAACTTTTTTATAATACTTCATTTATTTATGTTCTGAATTTATTATGCAAATGTAGAAAAAATTGTGGGAATACTACATACTAAATAGTTCTGATGGTAAAATTTTATATTGATAATGGAATAGACTTCAAGTAAGTATTAATTTAGACTAACTAAAAATTAATTTTTGCATTTTGATTAAACTGGTTTGCCTTAAGGAAAGTTGCATGAGCTTTCCGATATTACACATATCGACTTTATCAATAATAATTCAGGTTTTAAAATTGATCTCATATACTCACAATTATTTTTTCCATATTTGGTCTCAAATGATTCAGAGTGACCTGAAACAAAAAGAAATCATGAAATTAGTATGCCGGATTTTTTTTTCCAAAATCTTTTTATTAAAGTTAAAAAATGGTTATTTTAAATAAAATCAGATTTATCTGTTTTATTGTAATTATGCTGCTTTATAGGTAGAACATTAGTAATCTAAATTTATTTTAATTCATAATACTATGGTACTGGTATACCAATTCCACATACTTCTTTTTAAATTTCCATATAATTACAATCTGTCTGGAAAAGCTTGCAGAATGCTTAGAGACTAAAATTTTGAAATAAAATTTAAAATGCTATTCAGCGGTAGTCATTTTAAGTTTAAAAATGAATGTTTAATGTAGATGATATTTTATAACATATTTAATTAATTAACTTGCTAAATCTGAAAAGCTTATTTTTTTGAGACTTCTGAAGATGTTTGAGGAAAGCAGACCTTTATCAAGTTAATTTGGATGATTTCCCAGGTAGTCTGGTCCTTAGATGCAAGTATTCTAATTTTTTCAGTCATTGTATACAAATTGAAGTTTTGGTGGATAAGCCAATTTGGAACATATTTGGTTAGTGAGACTTTTAATGTCTTTTATTCCACATACTTAACAATATTAACCAAATATCATTGTATGTTTATATCTCATAAAAGAATAAAGAAGATTTTATTCTTATGATCCATAGTTTGGCTTTCTCGTGAGGTTCCTGGTTCCATACCTGCCTTCGGGCAGCAACGACATCGGTTTTTACATCGTAATATAGATATGAAAATATGTTTCCAAGTGAAAATAAGGCTTGATTTGCTTTACCGTAATAATAAAAATTCAAGACTATTTTGAAGATAGTAATAATAAAATTCATCACAAAGAGATAAGTCAACTGTTTGAATTGCCATCTATAAAACCGACGTAGCTGGTTTAGTCAAGTCGTCAATGGCTTATAGTATATTTAAGTTCTGACTGATTGCTGTTTAAAATAATAAACAATAAAAAAAATTACAGAAATTGTAATAATAAGAATTCATCAAATAGAGATAGGTCAACTGTTTAGATCGACATCTACAAAAGCGATGTAGTTGGTTAAGTCAACAGAACCCTTAAATTCTGATCAACAGGTCCCTTAAATTCTGATCGCTGTTCAAATATAAAAAAATATATTGAATTGATAAAGAAATCATCTTTAATTAATATACACTATTATTGGCTGAATACAAAAATCAACGATTACAATGACTAACTATGTTTTTTGATATCATTAACGAGCAATCAAATTAAGAATTGACATCATTATTTTTTAAATTTTTAATTAATCAATTAATTTCAACCGAACCAGACATAGTTTAAAACACTATCACCGGAGTCCAAAAATCGGTCAACTCGGCAAACAAAAAAAAATTGCCGCTTTGACTACAATCGAAGGTAGTTGTAAATATAGATTTGGCAAAAAAAAAGACAAAGTCGGACAATGTTTAGGTTTATTCGCGTTCTCTTACAATCAGTCCATCTCCCACCTTTGAATTTGCTGCAAGAAGTTGGAACGGAGAACGTCTTTCACCGCGAACAGGTTGAAGTCCCCGTAGAGCGCGCAGAGAACGTGCAGACAGTCGGAAACCAGTGCCGCTATAACCGACATCGAAACAAAATACCACTTGCAGTGTTAGAAAAATTTGCGAAAAAAAAATTTAACTTTATAACACCCAGTGCACGCGTGATAATGTCCCTGACAGTTGTCAATAGATAGCGAAATTTCATAACGAGGAATATTTTTAATTTTTTAAAAGTTCTTCTACCCCAAGACTTGTGAAT
>NW_020538040.1:180725239-180782458 GCF_003426905.1 Ctenocephalides felis | reverse complement strand
ATTGGGGCTAAGTTGAACCATGCAAAAATGTTATTGTGTGGTATGTAGTAAACCTTATACAGATTTGGTGAAATGTATAATCTATAAAAAGCGTTATTTATATTAATTGTAGTTTACGTAGATTTACGAGAAGAAATATTGACTTTAGAAACATGTCAATTTCCTTAAAAATAAGCAAAGAATATATTACAGGCGATACTTTTGCAAAGAAAAAGAAAATGATAATTTTTATATATCTTTGCGTTTCAAAGGTTTCTGAACACTTTGGCATACCTTACAATTAGAAAAAATGTGTATGTTTGTGTGCGGATACAAATTTTGTCGGCGATTTCGTGATCACGGATTTACCGCTTTGAATAATTCAAAAGATTCTTATTGATATAAAGACGTGTTGATTAGTTTTTGGCATAGGCAGATCTAGCGATTACAAAGATACGGGGCAAAAAGTGCCAAGGATGGTAATTCAGTTTTTGAGAAGACGGAGCGTCGAATTTGAATTAATCAGAAAACATTTTTTATTGACAAAATCAAAAATTATGAAATTTTGGGAAGAAAAATGCAGCGGTCTCGGAGACCAATAAAAAAGGTTTTAAAAAATGCCATTTTTGGTGGTCAAGAATGATAATTAGACATATGCACATCAAATTATCAGATATTTTATAAAGATGCTAATATTGTGTACACATTTGTGTCAATTTTTTTAGGTTCCGTACCAAGAATTTCTATTTTAAAATATACTAATATGGTTCAATCAAATGTCCTCGACATGGAATAATTCAGTTTCAAAAAATTCAAATTTTCGAAATTTTTTATAATTTACAGAGAAAAATAATTTTTGATAAATTTAAATAAATGTCAAATTACAAAAATTTTAGAATATTTCGAATTTCAAAAAAAAAATGTTTACGACAATTTCCAACTTCTCAAAAAATAAAAAGAATCGATTTTATTTCTAAAATTCAAATCAAAATTACCAAAAAGATCAAAATTAAAAAAAAATGCACATTGATTATTAATTCTTTCTATTCCTCCAATGTTTAATTACGGTACGGAAAGTTCTAGCAATTTGCTTTAAGGAACGATACCATGCATTACCAGTTTTTACTTGATTTGTTAGAGTTAAAGTCACACTATCTATCAATCTTCAATTCGTAGAAATATTATCAGTGGATCTCAAGATATACTAATTTAAAAAAAAAACCGTTACAACAATCTCTAGGCTCCCCTATTTGTTCATCCTCATCCATCGATTACCGCATTCTCAATAATATGAATTATATATCATCCTTTTGTCTGTTAGTCATTATTATAATATTAATAGACGAGTTGTTAATTTCATTCACTAACCTATTCAGAGGCATAAAATCAAAACGTTAATGCGCTATCATAGCCGGAAACCAGTTTAAATAGCAAAGTTCGCATGGCATTGCGCATATGTGTTTTTAAACTGGTCAACAGTACAGGAAGACTCTCTTGAACAAAGCTGCTTTTGGATAACCCACATTCTATCATGTAATCGTAATGGTTAATTTCTCATCATACATCACGGAAGAAAAACGCACAAAAAAATGAAATGCGATCAAAGAATTTCCAGGGAGACTAGTTTTTCTGTTCCTACAATCATTGATATGTTAACATCTTGACAACTATAGAAGTACATTTTACTCAAGTTTTTCAATATACAAAGATTTTTTATTATGCTATTAGCAGGCAACCC
The DNA here is from genome assembly GCF_003426905.1 of Ctenocephalides felis. NCBI lineage: Eukaryota > Metazoa > Arthropoda > Insecta > Siphonaptera > Pulicidae > Ctenocephalides > Ctenocephalides felis. The sequence goes on along the minus strand of NW_020538040.1, from coordinate 180,780,741 downwards.
ACTGATTCAGATACATTTTATTACTTCTGAAAGTTATTAGAAAACAACCGAAATGGTTGACCTTTTTGTTGCAGCAATGCCCCAAAATGCTATTTGTATTTAAAATTGTATTTTGTAATGAAAATATATTTTCAAGTGAAAATATATATCAGTGCTGCTTGACATAATAGTCGTTACTAGGTCATACATCCACATACATATAAAGAAGCGACATTTTCTTTAATTTTTTTTTAACAACCAAACTGAGTATGTTGTTTTAGTTAATTGTCTTTAACATTTGTGTAATTTATAGATAAATACATTTTATCTAATGGTATATCGCATAGATCTTTACGGAAAATTGCTGAAAATTCTCTATTTTAAAAATAAGGTGACTATTAAATTAAAATTTGAAATCCGCTTACGATGATACAACGAAACTTTTTTGAAAATTTCAAATAATTTGAATGTTTTTATTGTTTTGAATATTTAGAAAATTATTAAAATTTCGAATATTTTGAGTACTCTAAAAATGCATATTTAGTTTATCATTCATATTTTAATAATTTTTTGAGTATTTCCATGAAAAAGTATAAAGTGAAATCCTGCCACATGACATTATACTGTTAGAAAAAGGGTAGTTTCAAATTTTGCAATAAACTATTTATAATATTAATTTTCTTGAATTTTTGTTATGCTCAATATAGAAAAATAAATGATTGAAAATAACTATTAAATAATATAAAATCTGCCTGGAAAAAAGTAGAGAAACAAGAGTCGATGACTTATATTAAAGTATATGAAATTTTGTACAGCTAATAAAAAATTAGACTTGGGGCTAAATTTTGTAAATTTTAATCATTTTGTCTTTTTAATAATGTTATTTTTTAAATTGGGAAACGATCGTTTTTTAATTATAATAAACTAAATTTATCATGAAAGAATAATTAACAACTAGAAAATTTCTTGAAGAAGTCTAATTTAATAGAATTTTATAAAAAATAGAATGCAAGTTATGAGAAGAACACCTATTGCATTTATAGAGTTTTTGCATAATTTTTATTACAATCATAGACTATCAAAAATCTGTTTCAACAATACTTCTGATTTTATTTATTTACCAGTATATTCATAATATATAAAACTTGTATTTATATATTGTATTTAACTTCAATTTCAAATACAAATAAAATTCTCCATAAAATCTATTGTGATTTTTATTTCTTTGATAGAAACTAATTTTAATAAAAAAATAAAAATTTCTAGTTATGTGAATAAAACTCATTGCAATCACAGGATTTTTACTTAATTTTTATTACAGTCACGTACTGTTCAATTTTTTTTTTGATACTTCTGATTTTATTTGCCAGTACATATTCAATATCTAAAAATTGCATTATTATATTGTATTCCATTGCAATTTCAAATACAAATAAAATTTTCTATCAAATTTATTAGAAGTTTTATCGCCATTAATAAAAGAAATTTCATGAATTTTAATAAAGAAGATAGAATCCAAGATATGTAAAGACAACCTATGGCAATAATATGATTTTTGCTATACGATTATAAAAATCATGAAATATCAAAAATCTAATACTGCTGGTTTTATTTGACTGCTTCTTCACGATATTCAAAACTTGTACTTGTATATTGTATTTTACTTGAATTTCACATATAAATAAAATTTTCTATTAAATGTAAGAATTTTTTTCGCCATTGATAAAATAAATTTTATAAAATTTAATGAAAAGATAGAATCCAAGGAAAGTAAAGATAACCTATGGCAATAATATGATTTTTACTTTACTTTATAATCATAAACTATCAAAAATCTAATACTGCTGGTTTTATTTGACTGCTTTTTCACGATATTTAAAACTTGTACTTATATATTGTATTTCACTTGAATTTTAAATACAAATGAAAGTTTTTATCGAAACTATTTTGATTTTTATCTAAGTGAACTGTAATTTATGTAGTTTATTGTATTTTTTTTCAAGTCATCAGTACAATGACAACACTAGAACAAGACCAAAAAGTTGTATGTATATATTGTATTTAGTAACAAATTTTAAATACAAATAAAATATACTATCAAATCTATTACAAATTTTATCGCCAGTAATAATTTTTTTTTATAAAATTTAATAAAAAGATAGAATCTAAAATATGTAAAGACAACCTATAGCAATAATATGATTTTTGCTATACTTTATAATCATGAAATATCAAAAATCTAATACTACTGGTTTTATCTAACTGCTTCTCCTCAATATATAAAACTTGTACTTATATATTGTATTTTACTTGAATTTCACATACAAATAAAATTTTCTATCAAATGTAAGAATTTTTTTCGCCATTGATAAAATAAATTTTATAAAATTTAATAAAAAGATAGAATCCAAGGAAAGTAAAGATAACCTATGGCAATAATATGATTTTTACTTTACTTTATAATCATAAACTATCAAAAATCTAATACCGCTGGTTTTATTTGACTGCTTCTTCACATGATGCTGATGCCAATATAATACTTTGAATTGAAATTTTGAAAATTCATGTCGAAATCGACTTTCGATCCCTTTGCCTATCCCTAGTGGTGTCGAAGGATTCACCTGTCTTTTGGTAATGATTCGTCCAAGTTTATCGGAAACGAATCGTCGTCCGTCCTCGTCGGCCGCGAGAAAAAACCAACTGTATCTTCAGTCTGCGAGGCTCCCGCTCTCGATACAATCGAACGGTAAATTCGGCGGAAAAAATTCGATAACAGTCTCCGATCATTCATTTCGTTAGGCATATTTCATTCATTTTTATTGATCCATTAATAATGTTTATAGTACGTGTTTAACATAAGCATATATCACGATGTATATGTGTGTCAGATTTTGTATTAATATTGTATTATGTATTAATGGATTGCTTTTGACGGTGAGGTGGCCGTCCCGAATTTTACAGAAAATATTGAATTTGGACCGTTATCAAACGATAACAATGAATTTATAATCGATTACACTAGAATAGACATTCTTGGATAAAAAATATATATTATTAAAAAATATTTGTTTACATCAAACTTGAATTAGTGGTGCATGACAGTGTGCCTTAAGGCAAACTTGGATCTTGGAACTTCCCATTCCAATTCCCATTCCCATTCCATTAAACATTCGAGGAATAAAGATATTTAGTAATCAAGAAATGCATTATTAAACTGAGTTGTATTTATATAGGATTTGAAATTTTGATATCTATTTTTTTTTTAATTTTGACATTTTTCACAACTTTGGTTTTAAAGTTCGACTGTCTTCCCAAAAACTGATCATTTCTTAACACTGTCAACACAAGCAATATTTTTTTCAATAATTCTTTCTTTTGTTGTTCTGTATCTCCATAACAGCTGGACTTGCCTTTGTCAAAAACTAATCAGCATGTTTGCCCAACAATGCGAATCGAACGTTTTTTGAATCATTCTAATCGGATGCTCCATACTCTCAGAAATTGCAAATTTTTGTTCTTTGATATTCTAAATTTCCAACAGAAGCTAGACCTGCATTTGCCAAAAACTAATCAGCACGTCTCCCCATCAATACAAATCGAATGGTTGTTGAATCATTTTAATCAGATGCTTTATTTTCTCATAAACTGCTACTTTTTGCACAAATCAAATATTTTTGTCTCAGATGCTCCATCCTCTCAAAAATTGCTAATTTGTTCTGTTTGCTCTGTATTTCCAACAAAGAATAGACCTGCATTTGCCAAAAACTAATCAAAAGGCCTCCTCATCAATACGAAACGAATGTTTTTTGAATTACTCTAATTAGATGCTTTATTTTCTCAAAAACTGCTATTTTTTGCACAAATCAAATATTTTTGAATCATAATTGAATGCTCCATACTCTCGAAACTTGCAAATTTTTGCTCTATTGCTCTATATCTCCGATAAAAGTTGGACCTGCCTTTGCCAAAAACTAATCAGCATATCTCTCTATCAATACGAATCGAATGTTTTTTGAATTATTCTAATCGAACGCTCCATGCTTTCAAAACTTGCTAATTTTTGATCTTTTGCTCTGTATCTCCGATAAAAGCTGGACCTGCCTTTGCCAAAAACTAATCAGCACGTCTCCCTATCAATACAAATCGACTGTTTTTTTGAATCATTATAATGAGATGCTCCATTCTCTCCAAAACTGCTATTTTTTGCACTATTTGATCCAGATTGCCTTTATCAAAACTTTTCAGAATGTCTCCCCGTCGATAGGAATCGAATGTTTTTTGAATAATTCAAATCAGTTGATCCTTACTTCTGAAATCGTGGACTGAAAATTGAATACAAACATAAACACACACAAACACATTTATTTTTTCCAAGGCATGCCAAAACTTTGAGAAATTTTTGAAATGTAAAGATATGTAAAAATTTTCATTTTCGATTTTTTGGCGATTACTATAACTTAACTTATTGAAAGTTTAAAAAATTGTCTTTTATAATATAATAGTGTGCACATTATCAATTGTCAATTAAGGCCGCCCCGATTTTCCTCTAATTATAACTTTTCATTAATCACAACATTTTCATTCTAATGCATAATTAATTTATCACTAATCAATTTCTCATTATTTCATGATTTATATCAATTAATATAATTTGTGTGCTTAATTATTTTGTAGTCAGCTCTCGTCTATATGGAAACATAATTAAATTTTATATTACTTTGATTCGAATACTGATAAACAAAAAATTATAGTTATTAATTCCATCATTGACTTAAACGGACAATAGTATTCTATGATGAATAATATCCGAATGTGAATGTTCTTCGAAGGATATCAACATCTAATGTTGTCATGTGACATTGTGATATTAATCATGTAGAAATTAGAAGGTATATTAATTAAGTGTTGGTGTGACGCATTAGCATTCTAATAAAGTTAAGATTAGGAATGATAATATATTTTATTTCTCGAATACATAGACTCACAAATTCTGGAAACTTGTATATTTCTGGCTCACAATTTCTAGACTTCACTTAAATATTTATTTTAAAATTTTAGTCAGACTATGACAATCGCTGATTGAACAATTTCTGTGAAATTGGTTTATTGCCATGTTGATATTAGTGATTAATAGGCCTATTCTCGGATACATATCTTAATGCAAGGTCACATTTATTTCATTCCAAATGTTAATAAGTGTAATAGCTTCATACCTGGACGTCCAATCACTGGATTGGCATTTGATTTAGACGTTCTAAGTACTACCAAGAATTCACTGAATTCATGTTCCATAATGCAATAGACGCAGTGATTAAGAAAAAAAATTAATATTTATTTTTAGTGACCTGTTTTATCATAAATCACACTAAAACATTAAGCAGTTTAAAATAATAGGTAATGAAGCTTAACACTTATAAATATTAGTATTACAGTAGAGCGAGTATTTGTACTGGTGCAGCAATGCCGGGAAAAGGATATTTTTACTTGGAAACATTGCTATCTATATTTGCAAGAGAAAATTGTTGTCAATACTGCTCGATATCAGGTTGCTCGAAGTAGAATCGAACCCGGGATCTCAGATTCAAGTCCAATTGTTCTACCCCCTTACCTACGAGTGAACCCATTTTACAAATAATACAATAAGGTATTTGGATGTTGGTGGAAGAGCTAACATCGAGGCTATTTTTGCATAAAGTTCTAAGAGTTACACAAATGGTGCAAAATTAGAAGATTAATCGGTTATCTTTCAATAACCTTTCCACAGTTTGCAATACATGCAAATTACATAGATAAACTATTAATCAAATGCAAAAATTTCACACGCGAATCGCTTGAACGCGGACGCTTATTCGGAATGGGCCAATTGAGAAATAGGCATCATAATAAGTTCCGAATAAATCATGGACATTATTTAACTGATAGCTCCGGGGTATTCGAAGATATGCGTGCGCTTTTATATAACAAGGAGCCAAGAACTCGCATTCCGGCTGCGACAAACCGACCGACGGGCATTTCGAATTACGACACACCACCTTCCGCGTCGAAAACGTCCAACTTTCTCCAAGACTTCACCGTAAACCACTTATGCTCTTTATGCTACCCGGTGCAAATTATTCTGGACAATTTGCCCCCCGGGGACTAATCACGGATAAACAATTTACACTGTGCCAAAAAATAGATTGATAATACTATTGCCCGGAGAACAATGTAAAAGATCTTGTCCAAGTTGACAAAAAAAAAATGGTATTGGTTAGTTTAACTTCAAAAATTAGTAGGAGTGACATTGAAGCTTATTCAATATTTGAAAACAAGAACTTAAGAATCCTATAAGCTTTTGTCATATTGTTTTAAGTACGTAGCTTCTTCAGAAAGCAACTCAGCTGTTGGTCTTCCTGTTTGATAAATTTCATAATTAGAATTTCTCTAGTAGTGTTTGTTTAAATTTGGTGCAGCAATGCCGGCGAAAGATTATTTTTACTCGGAAATATATTGTCATCAAACATTTCTGATGTTTCAAGCCTTGATTAATTCTATTCAATTAATTAGTAACTTATCAAGCCATCAATATAAATTGAATCCATATACCTTACACAATATGGACTGCTAGTCGAGCGCAAAGTAAGTGTCTAAAGATAGAAGAAAACTGTGACGTCACTTGCAGAATGAGCGTTGCCGACAATCGTGAAACTCTCCTCATTGATTAAATGTCATATGTCATATGTTTTATTTTAGTAATATAACAGCATTTGTGTGGACTGATAATTTTGTAAGAATGCTATTAATATTAATATTTAATAATACGCATCTTAATAGTCTATGCAATTCAAATACTATCTGGGATATTTTTATTTCTTACAAAATTATTAGTCCACACAATTGCCATTATATTATTAAAATAAAATATGACATATAGTATTTAATCAATCGGGAGTGTTCCACGATTCCACACCAAGTGAACGTCACAGTCCCTATATTTATACACTATAAAATGAAAAACTAGGATTAGTAAAATGAGGACTAGAAGAACATGTAGCGTAAGGTCTATGATTGGATCATATAAAGCCCATGATAAAATGTTGTGTGCTCAATTTTCGAAATGTAGGATTGTGGGATTAAAAAAATCTATGTTATGTTTGAGGTCATTAATATGTTCTGTGAGCATTGTTTTATATTGCTTTTAGTTTTTTTTATGTTGCGATATTCTTTTGTGTGAGTTTTGACTGGTTTTACCTATGTAAACGCAAATTTTTATATTCATATTTGTGACTATTAATGAAATCAATTAATTATAAGAACATTATCGTTGCCACTCAAAATCATTCCAAAAATTCTCACTGAAATGAGATCGAAAAATGTTTCTGATTTTGTATGAGATTTGTTTAGTACTTTATTCATTTGTTATTTCAAATTATAGGCATCAATATCTAAGCGTATTATTACGACAAAACTGTATTTTGTTCTGATGAAAAATAACAATAAGATCTACCCACTTTGTTTAAGTCCCAAATTTGTCTCATGCCTTATATGTACTGAAACAATAAAATTGCTGATTGATCAAGTTTATTCCGTTTGGTAATTAAACCCACGCTCAATCCATATATATTTGGCCTAATCAACAAATAGAAGGGTAATATAATATTTTAACATAATGATTAACTATATGCATAAAACGCTTTTAATTAAAAATATAAATCAAATAACAGTGTAAGTCCAATCGCTCTCATTTCGATTGTCGGCAAAACGGTATCTTACACTACAGTCACATGGGTAATAGAATAAAAATAAATTATACAAAAGTTGTAATAGTAATGCAAAATAACCATTGAGTGGAAATTTAAAAAAAAAGTCAAACATCGCGATATGTAGTCTGGGACGAATATGGTGCTCATCAAAGCGCGTCAAAACCCGACGTCCGTTATATTATAAAATTTGCAGCTGGTACACCCAGGAGTAAGACGAAAATTTGTAAAACTTTGGAAAAAGAGATTGAAAATATATGAAAAAAATTGCAGATTAAATTATTTATTTGGCGAGTTGATAAATTAACTGAATATACTGCCTACCATAACAAAATATTAACTAACATAAGCTATTTAGAAAGCCAGCAATTCGTTACATGTTGTTAAATTGATACTGGTTACTTTTATAAAGTTTTTTAATTTAACTATTTTTCAATAATTTCTACATGGTTTAGTTACATGTTAGATCTACTGAAGAAATCAATAAATGTTAGAAAATTGGGAACATTTGTCGCAGTTGGATACATCACTAATTTTTATCCGCCAGGAAATCATTGGATCTCAACAAAATAAAAATGTCATTATGCGTTAAAATTAAAAAAAAAATTAAAACAATATCGGAAAAATTGTTTTCAGCTTATGTTAGGTTTCTTAAAAAGTGTTCTCCAGAGATCATGTTCTACAAATTGGGCGTAGCTCTCCCACTATGTGTTTTAACACTTCTTGTAGATCGTGTTGGCAGATAGGTGCCGAATATTATCGTGTCACAGTCGAAGGACTACAACAACGTGTGTAATAATAAAAATAGCTTCGTTATTACATAGTTTTGAATATCATCGTATTTGATTTGAAGATTTATTGGAGTGGATGCAAATGCTATAGGCAGCTACTTGACTTTGATCCATATTTTACAACTTGTATAGTTTTTAAATAAATGGTGCTATATAGGCCAGTTGTAGATTTTTATACTATATTTTTGCAATGATTGGAATTACATCCTTAAAATCCAAGGAGTAAAAGAAAAATCCTAATCAGTTGATTTGGATCTTTCTACAAACGTAGCATACATACCTACTTGCTATCTATTTTGTGAAGAAAAGCAAAATGTTGGAAGAAGCTATGTTCAATTTATCTCAATTTTATATGACCACAACAAAAGATCACAGATTTGCAAGCGAATAGAATCAATCGTACATAATTATAGAGCAGTCACCTTCAATTTCTCACAACCACCTCAGTAACGCGCATCTTTCTAGAATTACCATCATGATTAATGTCTATGCGAGCATGTTAAATCAGCAAAGAAGTGCTAGAATAAACGTATTTATTGTTATTTATGTGCAAAAAGAAGATTACAGAATCTGCAAAGTAACAGTACAATGCCGTAATATCACGAGTACCTACTACTATCAGAGAAAAATGATCACGAACAATAAAATTATCGACATTAGCATTTGTATCCAAGAATAATTATAACTTTATTATAATAGTCAGATAACCGCAATGTCGACTTTTTATCATGACAATTAGGACAAGTAGTCTGTAACAGTAAAATAGATAAAAAAATGCTAGGTATTGAAAAAGTACTTAAATAAAATTATGTTTATCATAACACATAAAACCGCTAATTTATCTTGACGGCCAACTTAATTGATTCTGGTTATAAAAAATAAATATTAATCTGTACAAGACATTTTTTTATCACAATGTATGACATTTCGAACCTTGAACTATATTGTTATTAATGTGATCATAATTCATGTTCAAACTTTATTTTAATTAAGCTACTACAAATTTATTTAACTTTAGAAATTTTAGAAAAAAATATTTTTTTGAAAAATTTAAAATTTTTAACAAAAGGTATTTTGAAACAACTCAAAAATATGAAGTTATTTAAAAAATTCAGAAATAATAAGAGTTAAAAAATGGTATCAATAGGAGTTTAATAACATCCACATTTACTGTAAAATTGAGTTTTATTAAAGGAGCCACATATTTTCAATGATATGTCAGCCTGATTTTAGTTTCAATGATGAAGTAGAAAAATGAAAATTGGAACATCATATTTTCATAAAAAAAATTTTTAAAGGAGCAGTGAAATCTTTCACATACAACACTAGAGTTGATTTAATATAGCAATACTCTCACATAAACTGCTAAAATCATTTTCTTGAAAAAAATAAAATATGTAGATCATAAAGTTCTTTGCGAATTATAGTTAATAGAAAATTTTACGTCGAGTAGCAAAGTTTTAATGTTAATAAAAACTTTAAAAATTTTGTGTTGTTTTTTCTAGTATGTATGTGAATTGTATATTGTTTAAGACAATTAGATTAAAAAAATGCTTTAATAGCTTCTTCTATCCTTCATAATTTTTTGAAATTATATAAGAGATGCTGAATGCTGACACATATCGAGTGTCGAAACCTATTTTTATTAGTTCGATAAATTATATATATATATATATATATATATATATATATATATATATCTGTTACAAGGTATGGAAATAAATTATGATTGCATCAGAAACAGTACTTTTGTTACAGCTCAATTCTAAAAGTAGCAGTAAATAAATCGTACAAGAAGTTAGTCGTAGCATTCATTTATAAATGTTATCTGTATTCCATCAATCACTAAATCTTACCGTTACTTAAAAAAAACTTCACATATTACATTGGCATCTAAAACTGATGTTTTATAATGCTCAGATAAACTTCAGCAATAAATTAAAATAGATGAATTATAAATGAATAAGATAATGGATACTTTAGTATTTTCTGGTAATTGACTCAAGATCATGGTAAATAAAAATTAGAAGAAGCAGCTTTCTCCTAATGTTACTGATAGTGCAAATGTAATTATGTTTATGGGTATAGAAAAAAAAATATAGATGACAGTTTATTTTAATTCTTCTGTTCTGAGTTTGGATAAGGAAAGTGAACAAATTAATTCGCAGATATTTGATTACCTCCGAAGTTAAATCTGCACATCTAACACGTCTTTAGAAAGGCTCTGGTATATTTTGCATTATATAATCTGACTACACTTTGGTGTATATAATATAATAATCAAAGCATGTAATGCAACTGAAACTAGACTGTGGGACTTTTTAGATTTCAGTACTAGATTGCTTATTGTTAGAGTGCATGTTGATTTAAATACAACCGCTGAGAAAGTATATCACCGTGGCACAAACATAAATTAAAGAAATATAAGCTCACAATAAGTAGAGTTGCTCATTACTAGGTAATATACGAGTACACATTCACACAAACATTATATATATTTTATATATAAAATTCTTCTGTGCGGGTGTATGATTTGATACTTCTCCTAAACGGTTATTCGGATTTTGATAATTCTTTTTAGAGTTTGTCAAAGAAAATTTTTAAGATTTAATGAACGATGGAACTACAGTAGTATTGTAGGAATAAATGGCAAAAAATACAAAAATCCACTTATCATTGTTTGACATTGAAAACATTCGAACTGTCATCTGCTAGAAATGTCAATTTACTTGAAATTTGAATTTAGCTGAAATTATGAATTAGAATGTAATATACAAGAAAAATGTAATGTCTACATTATTATTGCCTAAAAGCAGCTGAGCCAGATTAAATTAATATAATCTGCAGTCAACAGTATATGTTTGGCAGATGAAATTATATAATTCAGTTTAATTAACGCAATAAGTCTAAAATTGCATATACATTTTTTTTAACTTATGCATGTTGCACATACTAGTCACAGTTATAATTACAACTTTTGCTAGCTCGATATCCAGCAGTAGGTTCATCACTAACTTTACTAACATATGAAAGTGGAGCAATTAGCGGCAATTTGAAAGATTCTATAATATATAAATTATAGTTAATTTATTTATTTAAATTTATAAATATACAATCGTGTCCATATCAATCGCGTGAATGGTGATGAATGAGTAATACAAAATGTTTTGTATATTTCTTTTTCGCTTTGTGAATTCGTGTTAGAATCGTTTATACGCCATATGAGCAAACCGCACACGCGCCTCATGATATCTTAACAATCGACCACGGAATATTTAAATTATACACGAATTTTTATCATTAAACTAATATTAAATTATTAATAATTTAAAGACAAAAACGTAATAGTCACTGTGTGATTTTTTATTTAGAAGAATTCTTGGTATATAATTATATGTACGTAATATAGAGACGGGAGGAGGCGTAGGAGGTGCTCTAAGTTTTAATTTCCCGTAGGGTAGTAATCACAAAAAAAATCAAAAATGAAGATTTTTGCATATCTTCACATTTTAAGACCTCGTGAACAAATTTGACATACTTTAAAAAATTGATGTGTGTATGTATGTGTGTGTATATGCGTCTGCGTGTGGTGTGTGCGGATACAATTTTTCATCGACGATTGTACGAGCATGGATCAGCCGATTTGAATGTTTCAAAAAGCATTCGATTCCTATTGACAGAGAGACATGATGATAGCTTTTGGCAAAGGCAGGTCTGGTCGTTTCGGGAATTCAATAAATAAAGCCATTTGTCAGTCAAGACATATGCATATCAAATTGTCATATCGTCTTCAGCCTTAACGATTTCGTTCACCGGCATTGCAATGAAATGTCAATGTGAGAGAAATGCTACTAATGAATATATGGAACAAATAAAAAATATTAATTATGGTAAGACATAGCCATATATCACAAGTGCGTACATATTTTCAAATGCTGGTCAATTAATACTAGTCCACCAACAAAAAATCTCTTATCGTACGATTTCGTAATGATTTCAATTTGTTCTGTTGATCGAAATGAGCAATACATTTCGACCAATCTCATATATCAAGTTTGCCAGATTCAATACCTAATTGGCATGTGACTAACTGCATTCCGATTGGAACGCATTCAGACGTGTGTGTTCTTTCAGCAATGTAAACCGCGTTAACTGCTTCTAGTTTGCGTTGGATCTTAAGTTGGAGAGAAAAGCAAACACGAAGTAGAACAAAAATATAGAGATATGAGGACCAATGGCACTTATGTTGCATTCTTGCTAATAGCATTATTTACAGAACAAATCGTTGCAAGCATTTGCATCTTGGGCAAACAATCGGAAAAGTTCAATGATTCCAAACTGTCTAGTTGCTGAAGCCAACTGATGAGAAAGTCAATATTCGTGTATAGGAAATTTGAAATTTTCAGTACGCAATGACTAACTTCTGACTTGAGGCAGCAAAATTAATATCTTCAGTCAACGCCTTTATCTTTATCTGAAAGTTAGACGAATACATTTATTATTTTCTATAGTCGCATCATTAGACGAGCAATTGCAATTATGTTTACGTAATCAACACTTTCCCCTTGGTGATAAATTTAAATTAATCTTTTGCCATGACAGCACAGAGTGGCATTGAAATTATGCATAATAGAATACCAGGGCCGATCTGACTTCCGAGAAGCACGATCAGGATCTGGTCATTTGAAATAGTCAAGCTATAAATACCCTACCGGAGATTTAAATAACTAGTTTCGTTTTTTTTGCTAAAATTTGATTCATTAAAATATAAATATTACTAAAATTCAAATTGCGTGATTGCCTAAAATCACTAAATTCGATGGAATAAATTTGATTTGCTGTTATAAAAATTAATATATGGCGTAATTTTGTTACTTTACAATATGTAAGAGAACCCTTATTAGAAATGATCTAACGTGGAATATATTTTTAACTTTCCGTAGGGCGAAACTGAAAATCGAAAATAAATTTTTTTATAAATCTTTACGTTTCAAAGGTTTCTGAACATTTTGGCATACCTTAGAAAAATGGATGTATGTGTGTGTATGTGTGTATGTTTGTGTATGTGTGTATGTTTGTGTATGTGTGTATGCGTTTGTGTGTGTGTGCGTGTGTGTGTGTGCGGATACAAATTTTCGTCGACGATTTCGGGAACACTGATCAACCGATTTGAATAATTCAAAAAACATTCAATTCATATTGATAAGAAAACGTGCTGATTATTTTTTGGCGGAGGCAGGTCTAGCCGATCCAAAGATACGGGGCAAAAAGTGCCAAAATTGGTAACTCAGTTTTTAAGAGAACGGAGCGTCCGATTTTAATAATTCAAAAAACATTTTACTTGTATTGACAAGATGAAGAATTGGTTAAATTTTCATTAGCGGTTTCGGAGATCTAATGAAAAAAGTAAAAAAAAAGCCATTTGGCGGTCAAAAATGATCATTAGACATATGCACATCAAATTGTCAGATTTTTTATAGAGATTTTGACAATAAGTATAAATTTTGTACACATTTCTATGGGTTCCGTACCAATGTTTATCCGTTAGACGGCGACGCGGCGCTTACGCGCTTTGACATTTTGCCCCTCTGCAGTTCAAAATATGTCAAAATAAAGAAAACATATTTTTCAAATTTTTTTTTTTTTTTTAAAAAAAGTAAATTTTTGTCATATTTATAGCTTCTCAAAAATCTAATTTTTTTGAAGTAACTTTTTTTCAAAAATGTTAATCGTTTAAAAATAATAATTTTTGGTACGGGAAGTTCCAGCATTTTGCCTTAAGGCACGATGCCATGCGCCCCACTAGTTATGCTTTCAAATTGACTGGGTAAATTTTCTTCTTCAATTTCCGAATTGGTTTGTATTTATTAACTTCTTGAATTTGTGGATTTGGATGTTCGTTGAGTTTATGATTACACCTGTTGCTTATGCAAGGACATAATTGCTGTTCTAAAGAAGCACAATGATTTATCTACGCATTATATAATAAAAATTCATAAATCCAATAGTCCATCCCCGTCTCCTCTTCCCATGCCGGATCTATCTGGTAGGTATCTAATAATTCTGGCATCTACATGGTCAGCTTACGGCTGAACTGACTCACCGGATTCATGTATTTTTAAATGTCAAGTAGCCATGGTACAGTCAACAAGAGATTCAAAACAATTTCATAGAACGCGAAAGTTTCGATGTTATAATGACGCATCCCGTATCATAATAATGTTGGCCGTTTCCTTTCGAAGTATGTGGAAAGTCGATCTCTTGATATAAATGAAATTGATAATGAGAAAATAGAACTGATAACTGTTTATGGCAATATGTGCCACAATTCAAACTTGAGCAAAAAATTTTATGCGCTATGGTTTTTTTCGGAAAATGACTCATAGACAATTTGACCCACCCTAATATATATCATAAATTTATCCATCATCATCTATTTGTTTCTATGTTGTGAGATAAATTAATTGAAAGTGGAAATAGAGAATCGAATGATTTTTTTTTCTTTTCAAGAAATCCGATTACACTCTCGTTAGGATGTGACATTACAGAAAAGTTAATAATTTCCTCTGGGTGAACTATCTCACATTTCAATCACGATATCGACACGCACTTACCTGTCTATCACTGTCGCAAAACGAATAAAACTTTCTAACACATTTGCCAATTGAAATCACATTTAGTCACACAAGTTTTTTAATATCATCTCCTAGAAAATTTTGCAATATTTCTCCATAAACCCAACAAGGTGACTCTGTCAAACGTCCATGAAATTTATGGCCCATTAGAAATAAAATAATGCATATGCATTTGGACATAAATATCGATTCGGTTGAGCAAGGATTGTTATTTGTTCGGGGAAAGTTATAACAATCGAATGTGATTTTCTATGTGGATTAATTAACGGGTTTGATAAAATAATTTATATATGTCATGGTCGGCGATTTATTAAATCTATTTGTCGATGTGTGCCATTGCATTCTTGTAACATATATGTACATATTATTCTTACAATTAGAATTTTATGATAATTTAATTATCTTGGCAACTACTATATTTTAATTTAATAAACAAGTAATCAAGTTTGGACTTAATCGAATTGGCAAGGATATTACATGTAGGTAGTCAATAATCACTGTTTTCTCGATTTGTTTATTCTTGAGCAAAATATTGCATTTTCATATAGGCGTAAAATAAAAACATTTCAAGCATTAAATATAATTATTTGCCCAAATATTGTAATACAATTTTTTGTTTAATTGCTAAAAAATTTTGTAATATTTTTGGCACTAGTTGGCGCAAAGTCTATTAAGTTTTGGTACAAAAATAATGAAAATTTTAGTATAGTATGAGGTCTATTACCAAACCGCAAACGAAACTGATTAAGTCGATTATTTCCACATTTCGGGAAGTTCATGCATCTTGAATTGAGGCAAAGTGTCACATCTAGATTTTGCTGATATTTTGTAGAATATTACCGATGTATCTATCATAAAGGGCACGCATAATGAAAGTGCTACGTTTATTCTGGAATTTATGTATACGCCCTCGATGTCCGCATCTAGTTCTTCCATAATGGAATTCCTTTCGCATTAATGTAATAATGATCTTCGCTTTGACTATCTTACCGTGACCTATCACGATTGCAATAGTTCCCAAACTATTGCAGACGCACGTTCATCTAAAGATCAGACTTTGCGATTTACACCAAAAGGTTGATCATTCCTCAACGTTCGTGCACTTATGTTAACTTATATGCGCCAATTTCTACATTGATTCATTGCATTGTTGTAGAGTCATTGCTTTTGTATTTACCAACACGAAATGGACCACTTCCAACTTCTACAGTGTTAAAAAAAAATGATTATTCTAATTTGACAGTACTTCTGCAACGTCTAGTATTAAATATCATTTGATAAATTCTTACAATTAGAGTATGGAATAAAGCTGAAGTTTTTTTGTTGTTTCATCATTATCGAGTTTTTTGAATTACACGACTTCAATGTTTAGACATGACAAAAAAAGTTCACTATTTTTGACGATTGCCAGACATCTAAGGGGTATAGAACATTGGGACAAAAACCTAAATATACATCAAATAGCAAGAAATAACTTCCAGAAAGTTTAAATTCATACTCCTATGTTTTATAGTCAAAATTCGCCGAAAACTCGAAAATAAGCTTGATCAAAAGTACTAATATTTTTGAGTATATTTGGGTAACAAATACCCAAAAATAGGTCAACAAGTGAAATATTTAGAATAAAAGTAAGCTATATTTATACAAAATCACCTGACCAATGACAGTATGTTTGAGATTGCATGCAATTTGACCCGCCCTAATACATATCATCTACTTAATGATCAGATTAATGCTTTCTCGACCTGGCCCTAATAGGGTTCTTTGGTGAGTTGGTTTGGGTGATCTTGAAAACGGTTTTGTATTTTTATGAATGAGTTCGTAGTTAGAGTACTGTACTGATGGTAACGTTTTTATGGAACAACTAATTTGAAACATTAATTGCGGCATTCAATTTTTTTTGCAATAATTCATTTTTACATCTCCGAATTTTTATGATGGTTGATTTGGAAGCTGATTACCATAGTTCAGCTAAAGTTAATTTTAAATTACAAAATTTGGATTTAAGAAAGCTTTGGTTGTTCATTTTAAGTACCATAACAAAAATTGTATTTTACCTTTCACGAATAAATACCTAAAAATTAATATTTGATTTTTTTATATACTTGAAAGTAGTCGTTATGTTTCATACTCTTATTCGATTATAGATCTATATATGTTTCTAATCTTTTGGATCAATATGTTTTACATATTGTCATTCATGATTACTACATTTTTTTTGCATTTTAAAAACATATTGTAATTGAATCTTGAGAAATAAAAAAAAATGTTTCCAACTAGAAAGCTCTTCTCCGACATCACTGTATGAACTTAAAAATACATCATAAGTACTACAGAAATTTTATCAATAAAACATATCAAATACATGTCAACCATTGGGTTGTCTTCTAAAAATGGCCATCAAAAAGAAGAAAATTCATCGCACATAAAGACAAGTAAAACAGCTACTTTTGAATAAATTACCCAATACATCATTTTTCCTTTATACTGATTGCCAGTAAAAACTGACAGATATTAATAAGTTGATGATGAACATGAAATTTATGATTAACATTGATGAATAAAGATTAAAATGTAATTGATGAATGCTATAGATTTTGAAATATTACAATTTCAATCGATCAAAAGTCATTAAGTATATAGAACGATTGCGATTTATTGCAGTTCTTTGTGCCATTACACAATACGATTAAATCAGGTGCAAGAAGAAGAAAGCGTATATAGTTTTTTTTATCTATTCAGAAAACCAATATGAATTTAAATTTATGATCGTCCATCTCTAAGCTAAATTTAAATTTTACAAGCTACCAAACTGGAATTTTAGTTCTCGATTTTAAAAGGCCGTATAATTTAATAAAACTGGTAAATAATTTATTAATTAATTGAACATTTGCCATGTAGCCGTGTCACCAAAAGAGGTGAAGATCGAAAGTATTCTTTATGTGGTTAGCGCTCTCTTCTCGCCTTCTCATCAAAATATATATGAATATAGTGAAAAGTGATCTGACCCATTTTTGACAATTATGTTGAAAGTCATCGAATCTCGAATATGTGATCCGCTTCAAGTTTTTAAATCAATTCGGTTCGAATTAAGGCCATAATACATATCGAAAGTATCGTGACCGTAGGTAATTTATTTACTAACAAGGCGCTGTTAACATCGCTCAAATTTCTATTTGCTAATTCATTTCTAATGCACTTGAAATTCAATCTTACTTTTGCAAATATGCGGATAGATTCTTGCTAAAAGTGTTTATATAAAATAAACACTGAATATTTGTGTATCATAAAAATATCTTCATCGATTGCGAAATATTCAAATGCGGCATAAAATGCCGCGGGTATATGTCGTTTGTATTTATTATTTCATAATCGAATGCTATTTTCGTACATGCATATAGAGAAAGTAGTTGACAATGTCATAAATTCACACATCATCCAAACTTTCTTGAACAGAAGCTAAAATACCATTTTTGATAAACAAACACGGATAGATTTTTTTGCGATCAATAAACAATTCCATTACACATCGTGATAAGAATGATCTAGGCCACTTGGTGAGTTTTTATGGCGAAGAATTTTAGAAGAGTAAACCGGAAACAAATTAATAATTTTGTTTGAAATTCCCAGTAATAAATGGCTTGAAAAAAAACGTTTGATGAAAACATTAAGAGTCTGAATGACCGGTAATTTTGCGCACGTGCACGATCAAATAAATGAATCCATGAGATGGAATTATTATTTCATTTGCAAGAAAGTGATTGACTAAAATTGCACGTTTGCATATATTACCGTTGCTATTAAGGAACAATCATACAGATATGAATTTGAAATTACACAAAACGAAAAATTCTGGAAATAAATATCCTTAAAAAAATTCAGAAAACAAAATTGTTGACTTGTAATAAAACATAGATAGTATCATTTTTACTTTTGAATAATATTACAACAACAATCAGATATCTATTTATAATGCGTGTTCGATGAATCTCGATGAATCTCGACGAATCCCGTACTATTTTCATGAATCTCGACAAATCTCGTACTATTTTCATGAATCTCGACAAATTTCGATGAAGTTTCGATACAATTTCGATACAATATCGATGAATCTCGATTGAAATATCGATTAATCTCGATTGAAATATCGATGAATCTCGTTCAATCTCGATATAATCTCAATTGAAATCTCGATACAATCTCGATGAATCTCGAACAATCTCGATGTTGTTATACAATTTATTAAAACTCATCCAGTATTATTATTATCACCCTATAGCAAGCAAGTAGCAAAACAAGAGCAACAATTTCTGCTATAAGTTCAAATATATTTTATTGTATGTAAAATAATCTTTTTAAGATTATTCTTAACTAGGAGGTAATTTGAGGCCTAATGCACTTGAGAACAATTTCTATGTCCACGATCTTTACCCAGAAATCTTGCTATTATACAATCATTACTCTATAGAAAGCAAGTAGCAGGACCAGAGAAATAGTTTATGGTACAAGTTTAAGTATTTTTTATTATATTGCTTTAGAATTATTTTTAACTTGGGAGTGAATTGAGATCTGACGCATCTGAGAATAATTCCCAAGAATCTGTCCACAACCCTCACCCAGAAATCTAGTTATTATACAATAAAGAAAAACTCATCCAGAATTATTATCATTACCCTATAGAAATCAAGTAGCAAGACAAGATAAGAGCAACAGTTTCTGCTATAAGTTTAAATATGTTTAATTCTATGTGTAATAATCGCCGTAAGATTTTTCTTGCCTTGTTGGTAAATTAAGACCTAATGCACCTGAGAATAATTCCTCAGATCTGTCCACGATCCCCGCCCATGTTATCGCGTTATTACACAATTGAGAAAAATCTCATCAAGGACACCTGTAAAAATCCATCTCTGGGCGTGCAAATATGTACTGTTTGTTAGTTCGTCCCGGAGACGATTGCCCTGTTCGGCATCGCCTTAATGATAAAGTCGGTATTCTAATGTGTTATGGAATTATGCGCGCTCTATGGGTGTGAACTGGTGGGTAAATATCGCGTTCCTTTACAAAGTTCATGACGATTACGATTTGATTCGATTCCGAGCACAGAAATGGGAAAAAACGAGCCCAGGAACTTGTTCTGTAGTGGAAGCATCATGATGAAATAGAACAAAACAGCTATAAATATATCACTTGTTTCTTGGTGCTCCAGGCAAAATTGGTAGTACAATAAAATGTAGCTTTTAAGATGGTTATTGGGATGGATGGATGACCATTATTCGCAAGAATTTGTTAAAATTGGAAAAATAAATCTAAAAAAATTTGCTTATGATCTCTCTACTTTTTTCCAAAAAATCTAAACATTGATCTGACTATCTCTTAATTATTGGAGAGTTAAGTATCTACCATACACTGTTTACTCTCAACTCACGTGTGGTTACTTCTAATCAACAACTGTATAATTTTTGGTATTAATTATTAGTTTTTTTTGGAAAAATATTTGTTTAGTGCTTTTTCTCTGCAGGCATAATTTGTTCTTTAAATTGAGTCATTTTGCTCTACATTAAAATAAATAAATTCAGAGCAGGAATATTTAGACATTGAAGTTATGAAATCGAACATGTTGTGTATATTTTTAGCATATTTTGGATAAACATCAGATTATTGTAAGCAACATCATATCTATGTGTGTGTATGCATGTGTGTGTGCAATTGTTATGCATTCACAAAACATACATCCATTTGGTAAACTATTAGACAAAATTTGGAAAAATGTTAGGCAAATCCCAGGACAAGTTTTGATTGAAACTAAGTGGTAAACATTTAGTAAACTACATAAAGTAAGACTTGGTCACCCGGAAGAACTTTTTATATATTTCAGGATTTTTCTAATTTATTATATTTTCTCTCACCTCTTTTTTAAAGCCTGATTATGATCTATGGTGACAAAATAACATATTTACGTTGCTGCTTAAATTATGATTACTTTGTTTAAATTATAAATAATTTTGTTGATCACAACAAGCAATTGATATTCTTTGTGAACATGGAAATCTGGATAATCACTAATATTTGGATGTGTTTCACTTGTTTTACTAATCACGATTTTACTTTGACAGAATATTCATATTAAGATGCTATATAAAAATATCTAAACAAGATATTTTTCTTTATTTTTTTAGTTTTATTCATTTTTAATAACTTACGTTGGATTCAAATATTAGTCTGAATTACGATCTGGTTCGATCTCAATTGCAGTAATAAAAAGAAAACAAGCACAAGAACTTATTTCATACTGCATCACGATAAAATAGAACAAAACAACTACAAATATTATAGGTTTATTGAATGCTCAAGGCTAGATTTTATCAGAGCTAGTGGCTATATATAATATCATATCATATTCATATCACCATTTGATATCACACGATTAAAAAATATGAAATTAAGTGATTTTCTAGATTACTCAAGCGGTTGGTATAAAAAGTATCAAACGATTTGAAGTCAATATGCCTCGGGCTAAATTAAACATTTAGATGACGATTGTAATCTTTAACAAATAATTACAACTGTTGAAATGTGTATGATAAACTTTTGTTGTGTAATAATTTAAATATTGGTAGTTATTTATAAGTTATAATTGGTAAACGAAAAAAACGTTGCATACATATTTCAGTTTCAAAAATTAGAACCCATATAATTACTGGAAACGGAATTGATGAGCAGAAACAATTAAAGTAAATGCATTCTGTTTGTGTTGTCTTCTAGATATACCTTGTAAGACACTTTTATTGTACAACCGGAGTATATTATTTGAATTTCCAATAAGCCAGTACTAAAAGGTAAAAATTATCCCAATAAGCCTAAATATTGGCTTGCTCCATGTTGCGCTGTCGATTACACCTGAAGCCCTTAGTGATTTTTATTCAATCCGAAGTCGGTTGTTCACAGAAGAATTGATTGCTTTTCGTGATTATAATTCTAACAATGTCGGTAATGCAAATTAGCTTGATTGCATTATTACTGGCATGTTTGCCGATCAGAATTATGTGAGAATAAATCCGATTATTACAGTAGCGAGAGGCGCTCGACGTGAGTATCGCCAACTCCATTGTTCAGTTCACATTATAATTAGTTTAATAATAATGTATACCCGTTAATACGTATTAGATAAGATTATCAATTTCTGTTTTATAATAAATCTCTTTCACTTACATTCAATTGAACTTACGGTATAATGGAAACAGAAGCGTAGAGGAAAAAAAACTTGTGCTGTATGGCATTGTGCCTTAAGGCAAATTGCTAGAACTTCCCATACCACAATTAAATGTTCAAGCAAAAAAAACAAATATTAATAAATGATTAATAAAAAATATTTTGAATATTTTGAAAAAAATAATTATAATTACTATATATTTATTTCCCCGTATAATATATAGTGACAATCTTATCGCTCAAAACACTTAAAAATGTTTTAGAAGAGACTGAATGAATCCACCTGAGAATGGATATTTCTTAGGAGTAAAATAACGCATATAAAATATATACATTTTGTTTGAATTGTAAATTTTAATTCATATTTAAAGTTTAAAACTTTGTATATTTTTGAAAATTTTGGAAAAAAAATCTAACAATTGAAATTGTTTGAATCGTAAGAGTAAACTTTAAAAATTAAAAATTTTCGCCCAAAAATCCCCAAATAAGTGACAAAATTAGAAACTGATGTTCAAAATCTCTATAAAATATCTGAGAATTTGATGTGCATTTGTCTAATGATCATGTCAGACCGGCAATTTTTTTTTTACATTTTCTTCTGTTTCTCAGAAACCTCTAAACCTGCCTTTAAAAAATTTAATCAATTTTGTCAATACAAGTAAAATGTTTTTTGAGTCATTCAAATCGGACGCTCCGTTACCTCAAAAACTGAATTACTAATTTTGGCATTTTTTACCCCGTATCTTAGAAACGGCTGGACCTGTCTTCGCCAAAAACTAATCAGCACGTTTTCTCATCAATAGAAATCGAATGTTTTTTGAATCATTCAAATCGGTTGATCCGTTCGCCCGAAAACGTGGACAAAAAATTATGAACATACAATACATACACAAACAAATCAATTTTTTCTAAGGTATGCCAAAATGTTCAGAAGCCATCAAAACGTGAAAAAATGTAAAAATTATCAATTTAGATTTTTGGACGATTACTATAACTTATCCTACAGAAACGTAAAAAAAGGAAAGTCCGGCCGTCTTTATTAAACACACTATTTTATTTTTTAACTCTTATTATACTCTTGGTCTTTATATTCTACTACTACTTTAACTACTCATGTTGGTATCATCTATCCTTAGTAATCTTATATAGATACCAATACTGTCATTTATACCAACATTTCTACTAGTGACATCTATTCATAACAAAATAGTAGTTGAAGTAGTATTGAATATAAAGATCATATATAGAGTCACATATGGTCATTAGGTAAATGAATAATAGGAAGAGTGTGTATAATAGAGTCGACCACACTTAACACATTCTTTATAACTATCTATTTGTCACTTTTTCCAAAACATTACAAACAATTTAAATTAAATGTAAAATTAATAATAATTTATTTCCTATTTCAACTATATAATGATCAGAATTTATTATTTCAGTAGCAGTATTTACATAAACTGAATAACATCAGAGTCGATGGGTTCTCATTTTCTCTACCGGATCTACTTAGCACTCAACACAATTTCACAAAATACTCATATAATACGATTTATTCATAAATCTTTCTACACTGAATATCTTTTGAACTGTGTTCAATTCCGATTATATCGACGGATATGCCGAAGGGGCCTACACAAAAATCTGCTCCAAATTTTACAATTACTTTATCCGTCTAACGGTTTTTCTGTTGGTGGCAATTAGTCAGAAAGAATTAGATCACAGACAGCCGCTAAATAGATACTTAAAAATGATTGGACTAGTTTTTAATAAACTTTGGATGTTTTTCATTTCTATGAGTCAATGGGTCGCTGAGATAATATATAGTAGTAATAACTTTGATTAACATCGATTTTATTTGAATCTCAATTTCTAATTCTGATAGTTGTTGAATGTTTTGTTGTGACTATAATTTATTTTGTAAAGCAAAATTAATATTTCTTTAAATATTTACAAAATGATTTTCATGTGCATTGAAACAGTTGCTCAAACATGAATACTAATAATAATGTCCTAAGCACTGCTATTTTTTTCCCCCATAAATAAAGCTCTTCAACTTGCTCTACTATTCAAATATCTTTAAGATTTTTAAATATCTATTTAAAATATTCAGCTAACATAGTTTTAAAGGCAATATTTGTATTAATTAATCTAAAAATCGAATCCGGATATAATTTTAATCAATCATTGTTCCCAACAAATGTAAGCGAGTAGTTAATGTAAAAGTGATGAAAGTCGATACTCAATTAAGAACAATTAACATAATTAAGTTTTAAAGGTCGATTTTATTGTTTAGTTCGCCATTTACATATCCGTTTCTTTATTGTCTTTTTTAATTTTATAATTTAACACGAAATTGAGCACAAGTTCTACGGAGAGAGCTTTTGTTTTCAATTGGGTACCTAACGTAAACGAAGTTCCAGGTTCGATACCCACCTCGGATAGAAAATATAGAACTAAAATATATTTACAAGTAAAAATAACTCTTCCCTGATATTTCTGCATCAAATTAAAAAAACTATCAATAGTGTTAAAGGAATTCTAATAATAAAAATATATCAAATGTAGATAGCCTCACCGTTCCAATTGGAACAAAGTTTTGTACAAACGAGCTAAATGAATAGACAAGATTGTGGTCAATTGATTTCAGTAACAATAGTTTTAAAAATTTTGTTATTTTATAATCAGTTTCAAAAACAGCTTTGTTATAAACCCAAAACTAGACCAAATCCAAATACATGCAATTTTTAATTTTTTTTTTCTGGTGTAATTAAATCAAACTAGCGAATTTTCTGACTAGTTTTGGAAAACAGATGAACCGAATCGTATGGTTGCAAAAAATTCTATTCATAGAATGAGTAGATACTGCTTTTAAAAATATAAAATTACCTTTTAAAACAAAATGTACGATTAGTTTTTCTGAATTGTTTTATTGAATATCTTCTCACTTCGTCCTGATTGAGCAATCACTCAAGATGAATCTGCAAGATTAACTCATTTCGTCATAATAAGAGCGGTGTGAAAATATTTTTTCTTAGAAAATGATATTTTCTCCGCATCATTAACATCATATCATCCAGTCATACCAGAGCATCAACAATGAAACCGTTGCAAAATCGTATTTATTACGACTGTTCTACATAACGTACTTATAAATAATCTCAAGTATTTTATGTTTAAAGAAAAGCATTAATTCCGCTCTCTTACGCAATTATTTATTATGTTTATATCTTGTTTGTAATTATATTAAATAATAATCTTATTTAGCTCCTTGAAGATTGCGAGTACAATAATTGCAGAGGTACAGACATGAACTATTTTGTATTTGCAAATTGGTATGGGGAAAATATAGGTTTTGTGATGGTATAGATTGAATTATTTTAAATATAAAATTTTGTTATTTAAATTTTCTAACTGATGGCACACACGTAATTTTTTACAGTTATTCAAAAAATCAATCGTTTGTTTTCAAATATTATAAAAATATGTTTTCATTATGGAAAGCACATATATTAAATTGCATTTTAAATTTGTAAAATAATAGAGTTTATTTTGATTGATTGTAAAAAGTACTATCTACAGTCAAGCTATCTAAAAGAAGTATAAGTGCCACAGTTTTTGTTGATCCATATAGCAGACAAATGGGTTAAAACATTATAGCTTTTTTACTAAGTCAATAATTGCTACTAATTTAGTCTAACACCTTATTATGAATACAATAATTTCAGAAATAATATTTTCTTATTTATTGCACATGATTGTTTTTCTGAAAAACAAAGAATATTTTAAAATGCTCAATTTGCGGTATCAGTGTATTTGTTAATATATTTGCTAATTTAACATGTAGTAAAATTCCTCATTTTCTTCACAAATATGAGAAAATAATGATAATATGTACTTCAATAATCATCATAATGGGTTTTCGGCTCGCATTCAGTAAAAAATGCAGAGATTTTAGCAGGTAGATATGAATCGTGGCGACATATTATTTTTTTATATGAGTCCTATATAGGTTATCAATATTGGCAAACAATATTGGGCTCACATTCGAAACCGTTCATCGACAACGCTCGTCGAGTAAACACCTTATCTGCATTGCAGTGTATTGCGTAATAGTGACGCATAGTGATTCATTTATATTCAAGTGATAGACGATTATTTCATCATGGTTTAATAATTGTTCTAGTACATTTTTTTTTCAAATTTAGTGTTTAATTTATTTTTTTATAATTATATCGTGAACAGTTTTTTTTTTCTAATAGTTCAAACTTGGATAAATCTAACTGTGCCCCTTAGGGGCTTAATATGGAAAATTTGTCAAACATCCGTGCTGTCGAGTCGAACAATATATTAAATGACGATTCGATGACAAATGCGGAATACGCAGTGCATCACCTACAACATAGTCAACCACAGATATCTCAAATAAATAATATTCAGTCAGCACCTTCGATGACAAATGCGGAATACGCAGCGCTTCAATTACAAAATCAACCACAGATATCCCAAATAAATAATATGCAGTCAGCACCTTCGATGACAAATGCGGAATACGCAGTGCTTCAATTACAAAATCAACCACAGATATCCCAAACAAATAATATTCAGTCAGCACCTTCGATGACAAATGCGGAATACGCAGCGCTTCAGTTACCAAACCAACCACAGATATCCCAAACAAATAATATTCAGTCAGCACCTTCGACCTCTTCGATGGATTCTTCAATGGATTCGGATTCAAATTTAAATCCCTGGCAAGTTGTGACAGGTGTAAAACGAAAACGTGCGATAAATGTAAGTGAGAATTCATTAAAATTAAACAATAGATTCAGCGCACTACAAAATGAATCCTCTAACTCCAGCTCTCAGCCTTCCATTATTAATAAAGCATTGCTACCACCGCCCGTATTTATTTATGGAGTGAATAATTTTAGAGAAATGGTTGATGTTTTTAACAACGTTATTGATAAAAATAAATACTCAACAAAAATTCTGGCTAATAACATAATTAAAATTAATGTGTCTTCGGCGGAAGACTTTAGAACATTCGTAGCTTTTTTGCGGAACAGAAAGATTGTGTTTCATACTTATCAGATTAAATCTGAAAGATCATACAGAGTAGTATTGAAGTACATACATTTCTCTACCGACAAAGAAGACATTAAACGTGAAATTGAAAAGCAAGGACATAAAGTACGTAATATTACTAATGTTTTGCATTTCAGAACAAAAACTCCGCTCAATATGTTTTATATCGACTTGGAACCAAACACTTATAACTCCACAATTTTTAATTTAACAAAAATATTAAATCAAATAATACATTTTGAGCCACCCCAAAGGTCAACCATCGTACAATGCAGTAGATGTCAATTGTACGGGCATACAAAAGCATATTGTAACCGGCTTTATGTCTGTGTCAAATGCGGAGATAACCACATAACATCTAAATGCACTAAGCCAGCTGAGACTGCAGCAGTTTGTGCCAACTGCTTTGGCCCACATCCTGCAAATTATAAAGGATGCCCATACTATCAAAAAGTGAGTAAAGTCAAAAATTCTGCAAACAATACTTCTCCAGTAAATAATAATCACCAATCGAATAATAGAAATATAAATTCTGCTAACAATAAAACCTACAGAATCGCCACCACTAATCATTTGTCATATGCCCAGGCTATGAAAGGTCAACAATCGAATTTAAACAACTCACCTGTTTCTCAAGAATCTACTTTAGTTCAATTTTTAAATGAATTTAAAGCTATGTTCAATCAACTAATGCAACAAAACTCGATAGTATTAAATATGCTATCGACCATCATCAATAAATATAAATAATGGCTAAATTCATTAGAATATGCTTATGGAACTCAAACGGTTTAACCCAACATAAGAACGAGATGAATCTTTTTTTAATAGAAAATAAAATTGATATCCTTTTAGTGAGTGAAACCCATTTCACTCAATATTCAAATCTATATATTCCTCACTATAACCTCTACCATACTCAACATCCAGATGGTACTGCACATGGAGGTACAGCAATTATAATAAAATCAAACATTGTGCACTACGAGTTAGAAAAATACTCCAAGGAATTTTTACAAGCAACTTCAGTAACCGTAAAACTTCTATCATACGACCTTACCATCTCTGCTGTCTATTGTCCTCCACGTCATTCAATAACCAGTGATCAATTTTATGAATTTTTTGAGTCCTTAGGATCCAAATTCTTAGTAGGGGGGGATTTTAATAGCAAACATACTCATTGGGGATCTAGGCTAATAAATCCCAAAGGAAGACAAATGTTTAATGTTATTCAGCAACACAATTATTTGTGCTTGTCCACTGGTTCTCCAACGTATTGGCCCAGCGATCCCAGAAAGCAGCCTGATTTATTGGATTTTTTTATAACTAATGTTATAAACCCATCTTACGCAGAAGTATATTCTAGTTATGATCTTTCTTCCGACCATTCGCCAATAATAGCCAGTATCAGTTCAACGTATTTGAATTTTTCTCGCAACCCAAGATTTTGCAACAACAAGACAAACTGGGAAATATTTCGTACTAGAGTTGAAAACAATATAAATCTTCAAACAAGGTTGAAGACTGAGACAGAAATTGAAACTGCAATCGAAATACTTAATAAAGTTATTCTTGAATCATCTAGTTTTGCAACACCTGATATTGCAAAATCGTCTCATTCAGGTATATCATTGGAGATTAAAAGGTTAATAGCCAATAAAAGGAAAGCCAGGCGAAAATGGCAAAACAGCCACACACCCCAAGACAGAAATATTTTTAATAATCTGAACAATAAGCTCAAAACTAGGCTTAAAGAATTAAATGATTCTAGTTTCGCCAACTACGTGTCTAACCTCAATCGCTTTGACAATTCTATTTGGCGTCCCATTAAGTCTAGAAATAAGCCGTGCATCAGAAATCCACCTATACGAAATGATGCAGCCGGTTGCTGGGCTAGAGATGACAAGGAAAAAGCAGAACTTTTTGCTGAGTATCTTAGTTCAGTTTTTCAACCGCATGCAGCTGAATCTAATACATATAACTTGCACCAACAGCCTCGCACACCACACACTTCTGTCAACTTCAAGAAAAGATTTTACTCTCTGAAGAAGATTGTTTCAGTAATTACTAAACTGGATAGTAAAAAATCTCCTGGGATTGATAATATTTCATCCAAAATGTTAAAAGAATTACCAATTAAAGCGTATATCTTCATAACATACATATTTAATTCAATGCTGAGATTGGAGTACTGGCCTAAGTCTTTTAAAATATCCGTTATCAAAATGATACCCAAAAATGGAAAAGATTCAAGTATGGTTACGTCCTACAGACCAATTAGCCTTCTACCCATTCTGTCGAAGGTTTTTGAAAAACTACTGCTTGAAGATATAGTAACCGAATCTAACATACTACCTGATCATCAATTTGGATTTCGCAAGCAGCACTCTACAATCCAACAGTGCCACAAAATCGTGAATTTAATTCATAAAACTTTCGAATCCAAACAATACTGCTCAGCAGTGTTTCTCGATGTAAGCCAGGCCTTTGATAAAGTATGGCATGAAGGACTTTTAGCAAAAATTAAATGGTTGCTGCCGCCTTGCTTTCACAAAATTTTAGAATCGTACCTAACTAACAGATGGTATAAAGTTAGAAATAATTGTGAATCATCATCACTTTTTCCCATTAAATCAGGTGTTCCGCAAGGAAGCGTTTTGGGCCCTTTTCTGTACCTTACATATACTAGTGATTTTCCAACCATGGCGAGCTCTACCACTGCTACTTTTGCTGATGATATTGCGATTTTGGCTAGCAATGAAAATCCTACTCTTGCTTCCAATATCCTACAAAATCATCTCAATGAAATAGAAACCTGGACAAAAAAATGGCGCATCAAAATTAATGATACGAAGTCAACTCATATTACCTTCACACTTAATAAGTCAACTTGTCAAGCTGTGTACATAAATGAAAGACAAATACCAACCAAAGACACAGTCAAGTACTTGGGTATTCACATGGATCGCAGATTAACCTGGAAGCCGCACATCGTAGCCAAAATAAAACAAATTAAACTTACACTCTCAAAATTAAATTGGCTTATTGGTCGTAGATCAAAATTATCATTAGATAATAAGCTTCTAATTTATAAGACCATAATCAAACCTGTATGGACGTATGGAATCCAACTGTGGGGATGTTGTAGCAAATCAAATGTGGGACTTGTTCAACGTTTGCAATCTAAAACACTACGGACGATTACTGATGCCCCGTGGTTTGTCAGCAACAAAATCATACACGATGACCTCAACATCCCTTTCGTAGTGGATGTCATCAAGAATATCAGTACTGGACATCATGCTAAAATTCTTGAACATCCTAATGCAACTTTGGCTCATCTGTTCGATAATCCACCTATAAGAAGACTACGCAAGAAACAGCCTATAGACCTAATGTAAAAAAATTGTTTTCCATAGTCAATTGCTTATTGGAGCAATTACTACAATTTTTTTTTTTTTGTTTCTTTTTACTTTCTTTATTTTTTTTTTCTTCTATTTTTTTATCTATTTTTATTTATTTATTTATTATTATTATTGTTATTTTTTTTTTTTTTTCATTTATTTTTGTGATTATTATTATTATTATTATTATGTGTAATTTAGCCATATAACTCATAGGGTATGTAAATAACTCTGATTGTTATATAATATGAAAATAAAAAAAAAAAAAAAAAAAAAAACATTCGAAACCAATATGGGCACAATATAGATAAGCAATATTTGCCGCTCATAAAAAATTAATTAAATATTTAATATTTATTAATAAAAAAAATTCTATTTATGTGTATTAATAGAGTTCATTGTGATTTAGTAGGAGAAAATCGCCCAGATGTAATAAACATGTTCAACTAGAATTTACCCAGTTTGATTTCTACATAAAATCAAGTAGCTATTAATAAATTAATAAATTCCAGAATCTGCATACCAGAACACATGCACTTCGATTCAAACATACATCCGATACTTCACATGCGATAAGGTTTACTACTTTTACTAAATATATTATTGTTTGAAGATAATGTAACTGATCTGAGAGGAAACACATAGCACTACATTCTGAGCTATACGCTGAGGTATTCAGGTCGTATAAATATGCTGCTAATATTATATTACTTGCAAAAATGAACACACACGCGCAAATATGCGAGAATTGCAATTAAAGTATTGTGAACTCAAAAAAATGCGACATGGATCGTAAAATATACATAATCGGCAGTTAATTAAAATTTTAAGGTATTTATCACTTGCGTGCCATAACACTTGTTTCAGTATAAAAGTGGAAACAAATTCTTATATTAATCTGAGAAACGGACAGAGGTCAAGATGACGGAACTTCGTCAAGAATACGTTAAGTGTCAAACAAACGTGTAAATGAATAAAACAACCGACTAGGATAGTAAAAATTTAAGTGAAACTTTAATCAAGTAGAGACTGGGTACGGTAGTGACAGCCTTCATCATAGTTATACTGATTTTGAATTGTAGTCCAAAAAAAGGAAGATTTAGTATGTTTGTTCGAACAAGTTTCCATTATTGCATTGGGTCAGCGACATTAGCTTAAATAGAGTCAAAAGTAAGGTTTTTTTGTTCGATGTTTAATTGATGTTATGACTAATCCATAGTATTTAAGGAGAGTATTTTATCATTTCCAATGTGTAAAACTCTATAATCTCAAAATATCATGTGTGTCGTGTATTTCAATTCGCATGCGAGTCGTGCGTTAGAAAACTGTATACGTACAAATCCTGTTTTCAAAACTAATTATAAATTTTCAAAGAGAAATTCTTTATTCCTATAATATAAAATAATAGACATGAAAAGCTTGTCTATAATAAGTAGTTACTGAGTAAATGTTAATAAACGGAAGCTATTAATAACAAGATAATGACTAAAGTGAGTTTCGTGACAACGCAGTGGTTTTATTGGAATCCTCATATGGAACCCAAAAATTTGAAATCGATATAATATGCCAAATAATGGCCCTCATAACTCAAATTATTTCACTAAATGCTTCACTTTCGACTCTCTCCTGACAATAGCCGAAGGTAAGCAATAATAAATGAACACGCTTAGAAATATTTAAATAGAACAAGTGTTCTCCACTTCAGGTGACGAGTGCTTGGCGACACTTCAATAGAAAACCATTTGAGAATAGAGAATCGAAAAACATTATGCCTTTATAATTTTAAATGCACACACGTCAATAAAATATATATGAAAAGTTTGAATCCATGTCGTATTCATTACGGGATAATGTGCTCAAGATGAAAGTGCTTGAACAATAGTAAAAAATCTTCTCCAATATCACTTCAAATACTTCAGATCTTGGTCATTTTAAGTTATTGTAATGGATATCAATAAATGACACAGAAAATGATAATAGACTAATGATACATTAGCAACATACTCGGATATCCAAACATCGGATTGGAATTCGATTTAGAAATCCTGAGTACTACCAAAAATTTGCTAAAGTTTCATATCGGAATAGGATCTAGAGTAAGAAGGAATGAAAATTGAAATTGAAAAGAATGAAAATAGTAGTACTAGTAGTATTAAAACAGCTTTATTGAATTTTATTCATTTTTTTATAATAACAATTGCATAAATATATCTCGACATTTTGCGACAAGAAAATCACGTATATTTTTTGCAATCAACGACACTTCTAAACCAAAACGTCATTATGAATTTTAAGAGCTGATACTCAAAAATTCGTGTGTGACTTTTAAATATAAAATATATTTTTGTCATATTTTAGTTTTTATTATATTGAAGATAAAGTTTTTCAGAGCAGAATAAAATTGATCGTTAAATATATAAAAGATGCTATAAAAGATTTCACAGCCAGCAGGGATTGCAGAATTTCGACCTGGTGATTTTGATGTAAAAAGTATAAGATTATACTGATATTTGATGATGCAAATCGGTAAAAAACAATTCTTTAGGACGGTTTAATATACTAATTACGTTAAATTTTTAATTACTTTAATAATCAAGGTACTAATTCCTCAAACTGATCCAACCTCTCACAATCTCTAATCGTAAACATATAGCTATAAATTATCACTAAATACTATGAATAAATATTATGCTATAATTTCATACGCGTTGAAAATTTCTCGATTTAGTTCAGGTTAAGTTGCCAAACATGTGGTAATTTGAAATTGATTAATAACCGAAATTAATTACGGAACAAGTCTGATTTGCATATAAGAACCTTTATGGATAAGAACAAATTTTGCTCTGGAGCGAAAGTTAAATTAAAAGCACGGTTTAAATTATACTTTGAAATTAATAGTAAAATATATAAAATGAAAATTTTATTCCAAAGTGATTGGGATGATTTTATAGAAAATCTGAATTAGGTACTTTTAGTTACCACCATTTTTATTGTCTAATTGCCAAGACACTTTAGTAGGAGTGTATATTTTGAATATATTATATACCTTAAATATTTTGTGCATATCTCATAAACAATTCAAAATATCGAACTGATAAAGTCTAATTTGCCACCAATTACCCGTCCATAAAAGTATTGCTCAGACTACAAATTTTGTTTGAAGAAGCATGCTGCCACCATGCCAGTGCAAGAACTAGTGCGCAATTAAAATTTATTGATTTCCTTAATTTATTGTAAATTTTCTCTATATCTTTAGCATTTTTGCGTTACAATTTCTTTGGCAGCATCCATCGATGTGGTCCGGTCTTTGGCAATTCAGGTCAATTGACTTGTTCGGCGGAGCCGGATTTCGGCTGACTGGATTTTCGGACAAATTGTTTCTTTTTTTTTTGGTTTGGGTTACAAAGCGCTCTCTTTTGCTTTGGTATCTGTCCCTGGGGCGGTCAAGTGTCCATACTTTGAAATAAATACAAAATGCTGATTTAAAAATAGAGAAACATTTATGACACAGGAATTCAGTGTACAATAAGTTCAATTAACAATCGACGATGTTGTTTGAAGAGTATTTTTATTTTCTTTGCAAAAGATGTGTAGAGGCTCTATATATATTGTATAAATGAGTATCAACGTAAGATTCAAGTTTATAAAAAAATCATTTATTCATTTATTTATTGTTATCCATATGATACTTGAAATTCACATCTTCAATGTGTTGTTGTGTGAATAATTTGAGATTTCCAAGTACCTCTTTGCGTTAAAATAAACCGCAAGGTGTATACAAACGAAAAATAAAGAGTGAAGAAAGTATGGAATTTCACTTCTTTGACATGAAGAATGGACGTAAGTTAACTGAGTAAAAAGTTCCGATAATAAATGGAAAATATCCATTCGACAGACGAGTGTTTGTATTTGACACTGGACAATGATGGACAATATTAATGAAAATTAATTGAGAATGTGATAAAAAAATATTCCCGTTTTCTAATGCTGAATTGAAATAAAATGTGAACTAATTGAGCTCTACCAAGAGTTCTTAAATAATAAAAGTACTACGAAGTATCAATTAAGCATTAAGCAGAGACGAGCTTTTCTAATTCAGCTTTCAAAAATAGAAGGTACAAATAAATATATTATTACTTAACAAAAATAGCAATTCATTTCTGTCAAATTACTAATAATCATAACAATTCTGTGATCAATACCATTGCTCAAAAATAAAATTTCTTCCACTGCTACTGCTATTGTGTATTCACAATTTTTTAATGCTAAAATTTGTATTATATTATTTAATATATTATATAAGGCATAAATGATATTCAACAAACGATACCATTACAATGATTAAATAATACGTTCAACAAAAAAAACAATCCTTTATATGATAAAATCAAAAACCGATCTCTAAAACATTTAAAAACAAATGATTTCATCTCGCCACACCTGTAAGAACAATTTAAAACAAATTTCACTTTTAATTCAACAAATGCTAAAGGTAATCGTGATTATATCTATTAATATATAATATTCATACAAGTGATTTGATTTTCTATGTTTCTTGTCAATTTTGTTGGAAATTAGTAATAAAATCACTGATAAAAAAGCACCAATTAAAAACGTTGGGAACATTGATCCTACGAATGTGTTTTATTCAAGTCGATTAAAATTAAGATGTTTTTTTTATATTTGCAACTGTTCCATCTTAAATTTTTTGAATGAAATTATTGGTCGTAGTTAAGAAAAAGTCTAAATCGAATGCCAATCCAGTGATTTGGTGTCCAGGTATGATAAAAATAGGACGTTTTAACATATATATATATTTTTTTTGAAAACTTATATGGTACATCCAACAACAAATGATACTAAGATTGATAGTTTTATAAGGTCTTATAAAAATATTCCAATGTATTTATGCAAAAAATTGTAAAATTTGTCATTTCAGAATTGGAGACACTGAGAAAATGCTCAGTTAAGTTATAGCTCTAAATACATTTTTTAAAACGAAAACTAAAGGATCTATTTTATCTTCTTATAATGAAAAAGGTAGAATGAGTCTGATACTACAATAACGACAAAAATCTACGAAATTCAATATATAATACGAAAGACTATTTTCAATTGAAA
Source organism: Ctenocephalides felis (assembly GCF_003426905.1). Classification (NCBI taxonomy): domain Eukaryota; kingdom Metazoa; phylum Arthropoda; class Insecta; order Siphonaptera; family Pulicidae; genus Ctenocephalides; species Ctenocephalides felis. The sequence continues at coordinate 180,744,775 of NW_020538040.1, read as the reverse complement.
TCATATTTAGATCTATATTTTTGAGTAAAAACTGATATCACTACTGCTTGACATCAAACTGTCCGAAACCAGAATAGAAATTGGAACTTGTGGTTGTAATATCAAAGCTTTAGCCAAAAGAAACTCAAAAATATACACAATAAAAAAATTGCATTTGATGAACGTCGTTTTATTTTTATTGTCACTTCTTGTCTATATAATGTATTTATTAAATTAAGTTTTATTTAATATTCTGTTTTTGTAGTTTATTTACTAATTTTTATTATGTTTTCTATAGACGACCTAAGGAGACGTCCATTAACCACGTAATCGATTTTTTAAGAATTTTTGCCTCCCCCTCTCCTCTTTGATGATATTCAAAATTAGCCCCGCCCTTACGAGAAAAAATTGTAAATTCTGTTCTTCTAGTTTATTTGCTATTATTTATTATGTTCTTTATATACGACTTAAGGGGGCGTCCATTAATCACGCAATTGATTTTTAAGGATTTTTGGACCCCCCTCTTTCTTGATGTTATTCAAAATAACCCCCACCCTTACGAGAAAAAATTGTAAATTTTTTGGTTTAAAAAAAATCAGGTAGAAAATTAATACACGTGATATCTTACTATACCCCTCTCTCCACCCTCGTGATTTTCTATCAAACCCCCCCTCACCCTAAAAACCTCAGGTGATTAATGCACCCAAAAGATGGAACATATCTAGTTGTACAATAAATAATACAAGTTCAAAAATCATTTTATTTTTCTTATTACATTTCCTGTTTGAAGCTCAATACTAATATGCATAATTAATTTATAAGCGTGAAAATAATTATGTACACAATTTATTTTATATAGGTGTTTCAGTTTTATTACCATGTGCAATAGGTCAGTAGTCTCAGCGTTAAAATTTGCAAAACATTTTGTATTTCATTAATACTCTCGTTTATTTCAGCACTAAATCTTATGTAGAAATATGCAAATGTCCTATTACATATCCAAGCAATGGTGAAAGAATCTCGTTTTATATCATGTGCTAGCGCATCTTTCTAATTGTTTTATACATGTTACTCTAATTAGCTTAGTATTGCGAACATAGAAGTTTTCTCATTGCTAACCAGGAAACTATTCGTTCCTATGATAAACAGTAGAGAGAGCATAATCGGAACTTTGTTTATACAATATATTTGTTAAGAGATTGTTGATAGTGGCTGAGAGAAGATCTTCCGCCTTGGGCGAATCTCAGAGCTTTAACAACTAATGTCGTGTGATTTCTATAGTTAATACGTAACCAAATGACGAAGCTGAAATTATCATAATAATCATTTTTGAACAGCAACCAGGAGTCCTATGAACTTTTTTTAGAATCAACCCAAGTGCTCTAATGCTTCGAAATTGATGAAAAAAAAATCTCTGAAGTTTTAGCTCTTAATATTAACTCTAACATGGTTCTCACTTTATTAAATATATCAAATGTTTGTTTTAATATTTTTATTTATAATCAAAATAAGCAAATACAATGTTAATCTCCAAATTTTGATTCATTTGTCACTAAGTTATAAAACAAATGGTATTTTACCCATGTTATTTTCATAGAAATTTTGGTTGGAGTGCGGACTGTCTTAAAGTTAATATTAAGAGCTAAAACTTACAGAGAACTTTTTTTATCAACTAGGAAGTATTTGAGCTCCTGGGAGCAAGTAAAGTCGGAAACATTCAAAAATCTGTTCTTTTTCTATATTTATTGTTAAACCATATTATTCATAGATATTCATAAACCATACGTCCAATCACCGTGAAAATTGAAGAAACTTTTAGGTACATCCCCGGGCAGGTTTTCGGATATTTTGATCGAAACCAAGTGTCAAATATATTTTCGGTCAATTTTTATTTCCTTATAATGCGTATATAAACCCATATAACCCAAAATTTTCAACCTCCTACCACAAACCCCTATTTTGTAAGAATTATTGTAGTAATTATATCATTTTTCATATCGATTTCTGTCAGTGAACGTTATTCACTGAATTTTAATTGAGATTTTTTGAGCTCATTGAAAAGCTTAATTTTACATGAAAAAAAAAATTATCAAGGGTTGCCCAACTCTAATACTTATTTTTTAATGTATTGGATCAATTTTGTTGTTTTTTTTTTGATAAATGCATGGTCATGCAACCCTCAATTTTCACCTTCACACAAAGCTTCTAAATTGTATAATCATTTTTAACCTGATGGAGAATTATTGTTTTTAGTGAACGGTTTTCACTGAATTGCGCTTCAGATTTTTCAAAGTAAATAAAGAAGCTTAATTTTTACAGGTTTTTTTTAAAAAAAAGGTAATTTTCACGGGTTAAAAGCCATAATCTTAAAAATTATCCATGGTTGAACACCTGTAACACTCTTCTGAATTTTTTGAAGAAATTTTCTCTATTTTTATACTAGACACACATTATTACTGTAAAATTTGTATCCGCTCACACACACATACACGCACACACACATACACACACACACACATACACACACACATACACCCCCACACACACACATCCTTTTTTTTCTAAGGTATGCCAAAATGTTCAGGAGGTTTGAAACGTAAAAAAAAATTGTTGGAAACATATTTTTAAGAAAAATTACGGGTTTACCATAGAGCTACGAACCCCACACCACCAAGAATACTACATGAGTTTAAAATTAAACGTTCAACATTATTTTCAAATAATTGCACTTGCAGTGTTGTAATCACTTTGTTCTAAATATATTTTTCATAAATTATTAATGACTATAAAATTGAATATTTGATCCATTGTACAGTAGACGTTTATATGGCGTCATCCAATATTGCATACCGTACTTTTGACAAATATGGATTAGGCGTGAGTGTGCTACTCATAGTATGAATTGAAGAAAAAATGACACTATTTGCAAGAACAATACGATGATTCAATGTTCATATACACGCCCATGCTCTCGGTGAGTTTTGTAACTGTTTAAATTTGTCTGTTGTCTGTTACTGCTAGTAAAATTGATATTAACATATTACGCAAATATTGAACCGCTATGTGATTATAGGACTGTCAATATTTTCATCACAGTTATTACTGCAGTAATGGCTTGGGACAACATGTTTAGCCCGGTTACATATAGGTCGCGATTTGTGGGATCGAGGTATAAAAATTGGAATAGGCAGACAATTGGAGAAAGAGTTGGTAAATTATAATCATTTCAAGAGCTATTGTCATATGTCAAACGTCCCACTAAAATTTTCATAGAAACGAAAAATAAAATAGATAGTATTTGAACTTATGAATACTTTGAATTATACGAGTACTTTGAATTATACTACTGAAATAAGGTGATCATAAAATCCTGGATGATAGGTAACTTGCAGCGAGGGGGTTGTAGTAGAATTTGTAATTTATAGTAATTGTAAAAAAAATCGAAAATTATTTTTTTTTATATATCTTTACGTTTCAGAGGTTTCTGTACATTTTGGCATACCTTAGAAAAAATGGATGTACGTGTATGTGTGTATGTGCGTGTGTGTGTGTGTGTATGAGTGTGCGAGTGTGCGAGTGTGTGAGTGTGTTCGGATACAAATTTTCGTCGACGATTTCGTAAACACGGTTTGACCAATTAGAATGATCCAAAAAACACTCAATTCTTATTGATAAGGATAAAATTTTGTACAATTTTTCTCCATAATTAACTTTTTAAGTAATATCGATTTTAGCGCATTCTTGAAGTTTTTTTTTAGTAAGTTAGTCGACATAACAATTATATAAGTCTTATTTTTATTATTTAATAATTGTACTCAGTTTATAGCTCAATAACACTATAAATATAAAACTGTCACTTCGTAATTTAATAAATCAATATAAAATTGAACAACATCAAAACAGAAACAAGTTTATATGTTCAATTATTCTCAAAAAAATTTATATAATAATTTATCATTATAAAAACATGTACGTAACACATAATGGTCGTTTTATCGAGTTAATGGCTTTTTAAATTATACGTGAACATTTAGCGCAAAAAACCTTTAATCAAATCATACTACTTTCTCAAATAAATTTGATACAATGGAATGTATTATGTATAACACAAGTGTAATAAACCTCCTCATAGTACATAAATGATATATAAAATAATTAAATTAATAAATTAAAAAAATTGAATTCAAATAAATGCTGCAGAATAGAAGTAACTTCAAGCTTTACAACTTAATAATATTATATAATCAATATGATTCAGATGAAATGGGTGATGTAGAGTTTTTTTTTGTATATTTTATGATATTTGTATATAAAAATTAAAATAAATATCTTAAGACAGATGCCCAATTGCAGCAAATACTTCATCTAATAGAGATAACTTCAGCAAATTTCTTTTTATTTATAACTAGAATGGCATATTTAAATTTGTAGGCATTTAAGTAATTATCTTGATTTGAAATTGATATTATACTCCAAATGTGAACCACATTTTGTAGTTAAACAGTTGGCAATTCTACTTCCAATTAGTAAAATAAAAGGTTTATGACAAGAGGTCATTCATCAAAATGTAAGCAAAATATAGTAAAAGTTCATTGATCAAAATGGGAAATGCATTACATAATAATTTTTTTTTTAATTCCATAAAAAAAATTCTGTAATTTTCTAAAGATAAACCGCAATTACTAAGTTGTCAATCGTAGTTAATTGTTATTCATTTATAATATTAGGCTTAATAAATTATTAGTTATACATACAATGGGTGAGAAAATTTGCTACCAAACAATCATACAAAAATGTAGAGTCAAAGTTAAAAAAAATCAAATATCGTAGATCAAAGTATTTTTTTTAAATACCTAATAGTTATTTTTAAATGCCCGATTATTATCTAAGTAGTGCATAACAATAACAACAATCGCGTAACATAATTTACGTTAAAAGTAAATTTTATTCCGGTTTACGTTCGCATTTTAATGGTAATTTAGGCATTCTCTACTGACTCACATTTTAATCTCACGGCATGATTTCGGAATAAAACGATCGTAACTTACTTGCATTGTAAATTGATTATCTCATCAAGTAAATGATCATCGCGTTATAATAGGCTGCTCTGTTACGTTGGCACAGAATTCTCTTGTTATAATGGATAGGAGAGCTTTGGTGAGAAGTTTACTCGCAAATAGAAAACTTATTCAAAAAAAAATCAGTTAGGGGTCTATACTCCTTATTTATGTTCTTACGGTACACTTTTTCAAACCTTGAATAAATTTTTATAAATAAACTACTTCTCATAGGTTTTTAATATTTTACACTGTTTGGTTTGAATATCAACTCTATTATCAAGCAAAGTTTCATCAAAATCCCAGAAGAGTAAATTTGAGGTTCTCCTTGTTAGTAAGATTAGAAATAGCAGTTATCGTAAACGCTTTCTTCTATATTAAATTCAATTTGAACTTGTAAGTCTTGTCACAAATATTATATTCACACATCAATAATCTGATATCTTCAGTGTATGTGAAAAGTGAGCCATTGCATATTTCTACCCATAGAAATTAATATAATTTAAGAAATCATGAACTAAATTCTAGAGCACAGTTCTTAATTTAGTCTACTAAATATTCGTATAATAACTATGTATCAAAATTAACTGTCAAATGGAAATTTATGTTGATAGAAATGTCATGAGCATATAAATTGTTAATCCGAATGTCACCATTCAACCTTATGCCAATTCAAAATTATGCTACTCATAGCATCTTAATCATCGCATTGCCATTAGAATTAACTATATTACAACCACTGGTTTCACCTTAAAGTTGTTCTTAATATTTAAAAAAATATTTTTATATGTTAATAACAATTTGTTTGAGTAACAAGTTTACTACAACTCGGTCTATTTCTTCGTGAGACGCACAAATCAAACAATCAACGCATTTAATTTACGAGGTTCGTCTGCTGCAAAGAAAATGCTTTGAATGAGCCTTATGCACGTTACGGTACCGTTCGCAGGCTAAACCTGGTTCTGGTTAAAAATAAAAATGCTAAAGTATTCACAACATGATCAGAAGCACATAAATCGCCAAGTGACAGAGTTTTACCGCCAAAATATGATGTAAAAGGTAAAATTTAATGATGTTAGGCAATTGTCAATTTTCTGTTTTCTCGAATGAACTACCCGAGCCAGATGTCATTTCGCCTATTGTATAAGTATGTCATTTTACCCAAAAGTAAACAAACATAAATAAATAATTAAATTTTTATGCCCCTGAGAAAATTGCTATGCCATTGATCGAAATTACTAATACTGCATCAGTTCATTGATTTTAATAGAAACCAATTACAAGTAACAATAAATCAATCTTAAAACAATATAACTAAAACACGTTTAAAATGAACTTTTAGAGGCGCGATACACGTTAGAACTCCTTTGACAAGACTACGACAATGACGCACAACATCTGACTAGATAGTTATATAATAGATACTTAACGTTTTGCAGTCGCGGAAACGTTACTAAAACAGCCATTTTTAAATAAGATCACTGTGTCCTTTTGTCCATATTTACCATGATGCTCTTTATTTCCTCTACTAATCTATTAGGTTTAATTAGATTACTAGGCTAATTTTCTCAAAAATGATATTAAAACTATTATATTTTCATCAAATTCATACAATCTGCAATAAAGCTCTACATCTTATATAGATTGTGCAATATTCTGTTCATTGATTTTAATAAAAATTAATTACATATGACAATAAATAAATCTAAAAAAATATAACAAAAACACCTTCACAATGAACTTTTGGAGACGCAAAATGCATGTTAGAACTACATGGACAGGACTATGACAATGACGCTCAACATCTGGCTAGATTGTGGTTGTGGCTTAACGTTTTACAGTCGCGCAAACGTTACTAAAACCGGCCAATTTTTAAATAAGGCGAACTGTGTCTTGTTGTCCATATTTACCATAATGCACCACTGTAGTACCTCTACAAACTATTAGGTTTAGTTTGATTACTGGGCCGATTTTCTTAAAAATATAGTAAAACTATTCCACTTACAATCTGCAACAAAGCTCTACATCTTATACAGATCGTGCAAAATTCTGTTCATTGATTTACAAAAAACATGTAAAAATAAATAAACACCTTCAAAAAAGAACTTTTGAAGGCGCAATACACGTTTGAACTCTTTTGACAAGGCTATGACAATGACGCTCAACATCTGACTAGATTATGACTATGGCTTAACGTTTTACAGTCGCGGAAACGTTAGTAAAACTAGCCAATTTTTAAATAAGGCTACTCTGTCCTTTTGTCCATATATAATTTGTTGTCCGTATTTCCCCTACTAACTATTAGGAGAGTGTCCAATAATCACGTGAGAGATTTCTATGGATTTTTGCCCCCCCTCTCCCTCGGTGATATTTGGCGATATTTAAAATTTTCCGCCCTCCCCCACAGAACATCACGTGTATTTTTAGTACTTCGAAATAAAGATAAAAATTATGAATATTCTTTTAAAAATTTTAGAGTTTTTCCAAATTTGAGGTAAAAAGTAAATACACGTGATATCATTCCCTTCCTTCCCTTGGCAATATTTCGTGAATCTTTGTCAATCCCCCTCCTTATTTAAAGCTCACGTGATTAATGGTAGCCCCCTAGGCTTTTAATTTGATTACTAATCTGATTTTCTCAAGAAATTGTATCAAAACTATTCCATTTCTATCGGATTCATACAATCTGCGACAAAGCTCTACATCTTATCTTATCCAGATCGTGCAAAATTCCGAGATCTCGGCGATCCTTAATTTTTCGCATACGGCACGTTATGCAAAACCGATATGTACAACTGTACACCGCGAATAACGTAACTGACGCGGCCGACGATGAAAACGGTAAGCCGCGCCGGTATTGTGCCACTGGGACTGACTTATGAAATTGTAAATCTCAAATGCGGTACAGATATATTTACGGATAAATAACACATAACATAATTTACTATCATAATTTAAATAGAATAGACAAACCAGCCGCTGATTAATTTGGCTCGTCGACCGAACCGAAGTGTGTTCATGTATCCTGAGTTGCGCCAAGCTAGTGTGAATCATGGGTGTTAGAGAACATTTTGTTTTTGAAAGCTTGTAATAGATTGTTTTACGTTTGTTGAATGCGTGTTTAATGACGGGCATAACATTAAGTATAATGTCTTAATCTCATATGCCAAAATATAATAACTATGAACTATATGACGCTTCGTCCTCACAAAAACTGAATTACCTATTTTTGGTTCTTTTTGCCCCATATCTTCAAAACGGCTAGATCTGCATATGCCAAAACTATTAACACGTCTCCTTATCAAACGAATCGAATATTTTTTTTAATTATTTAAATCGGTTGATTCGTGTTCTCGAAATCGTCGACGAAAATTTGTATCCGCACACACACACACACATCCATTTTTTTAAGGTATGCCAAATGTTTACAAACTTTGAAACGCAAAGATATATAAAATTTTGCGATTACTAGAACTTACCCTACGGAAGTTAATAATTCAAAAGTACAAACCGGATTTCAGTCCCAATTCTCCCTTGGTCAGAAAATGGATGCAATATCATAAAAAGATATGTTGCGATAAAACCTCGTGGAAATCTATAGTCGTGGAAGTATAATGAGTATTATAAATGTAACAAACACTAGAGGAGAAGGTAACTTTGCAATCCAGATAATGTATACAAAACTGGTTGTATATTTTTTCATGTACGCCCATTCGGCCCTGACCTAGCATGCATTGTTGATATACTAAAGCATATTACATGTGCTGTAAAATATATTAATTTATGCATATCACGGGATAAAATACAAATTTATTTTGAATTATGTTTAAAAATATGCAGACGGGCCATTGAGACTGTATATATTATTTTGATTGCATGTTCGGTTGAAATTTGGAACATCCACTGCGCCCATATTTTGAAATATTTGTTGATTAGATAAAAGCAGGATCCAATGCCTTTGTTTTTGGAAAACGCTCAAGATATCAATTCATAGAGAAAATCACTTACGAAAGAAAATCCTATACCAATTTTATAACCATTATGTGTTTCATCTAATGTGATGATGATAATTCGTAAAAGACTTTAACCTTGATCAGGATAGCAACATATTTTGAACAAGATTTTGAGGGAAGGCAAGATTTAAAAAAAAACAAAATTATATATATATATATATATATATATATATACACAAATTTCATTTATTATCTCAACTTTTTCCAAAACGTATTACATGATTTATAATACATAATGTACTTTTAATCCTCCAATTCAAAAATTTTAAATAACGAATAGTTACTCTTTAATGAAAAAATAATAACATACAATTTTCAAATAAAATTATCTAGCATGCGAGTCTCAATTTTTTTAACAAACTCAAATATAGTATTTGCTGTTCGTTATTTCGTTAACACATGACAGTGCATAAAAGTTGACCCAATAAAGTAATAGTAAAAAGAAATAGAAACTTTACGATAGATTAATTTTCATTGAGAAACAATGTGAGTACAAAAATCATGTCGTGTGGAATTTGGTTCGGGAATTGATTATTTATGTTTGTACATGATAACTGGTCGTAAGATCAAGAAATAAGTATTATTGAATAAGACACAAAATTCGTAAAATAATACAAGTGCATAATCTGTAATTACATTAGAAGCAAAAACTCTGAATCTTTTCTTTAATCGGAGATATCAATTGCATATCACAATTTAAAAGTTTTTTTCTGATGTAATATGCACCCTGATGATGACTTCAATCCCACGACCAAACAAAAGGAAGATGATTTGTATAATAAATGATTGAATATTTAGTTTAATTTCTTAAGCAAATAATAAAATCACGCACATTCACAAACATCATTAAAAAATCAAACATTTTTTTAATATAGAGACTTTGTCGTGTGTACTACAAGTATTATACTAGTTCAAAAAGTGTATATCAGAATATCAGTTTACATAAAAAGTATAATATAAATGATGAGTTCTATACAATTTTCACAACTAAACAATATTTGCTATAGTTTTTTTTTAATAATGTAATAATTACAATAATCTTACCTATAATTGCAATGTACAGCGAGATTTATGGATTCCATTTCATTTATCTGAAAAAAAAAAGAAAACAAAATTTTAGATTTTGTTTCTGATTAAATAGAAATATAATATTGTAAATTATATCAAGTAGAGGTAATTGAATTTGTGCAAATTAGATATATAATTTAAATTTGATCGTGAGTATAATATTAATTCTATTTTTTTTTGTAAATAATATGAAACATAACTATTAGAATAATTAGAAAATTGCTATAAAAACAAATGCAACTAAATAAAATTTGTAAAAATTGGTTCTAGTGTTTTTAAGAATAAATATGTCTTATAATGGTATTATAAGTAATAATAAAAATATACGCAGAGTTTTAAAAATATAAGCCGTTTATTTTTACACGTTTGCAGATGTGAATGCTATAGCATTTATTTTGATTGTGATGCAGAATGCCATAAATTAGCATACAAATTTTAGTCAATTATTTTGAATTTATTTTACAATTATACATTTTTGTATTATTGTACTTGTCAAGGTAATGACTAACTGATTCCCAGGTATATTCGTATTATCTTATTTTTCCCGTATTAACAAATTGACGTGGATGCTATAGCATTCATAGTATATAACAATTAAAATATGATAATACGAGTACACTTATAAATGGTTTTTAAAAATTTTGGACACCACAACCAATTTAAAAAAATAATTTATTAGATTAGGTACAGAAATCTTTCTGAAACTTTTGCTGTCCGCGAACATGTTAATAATATATAATGCCAATTGATAAAAAGCAATAGTGATAGAAACCAGTATCTATAAAAGTTAAATACAAAGAGCTTGTTCAGACGTATTTTCGTTTTATCATATTGGCCATGAAGGTAACAACCTTCAGGGCATTAAGCTTTACACGAAATGGTTGCTACCCCTGGTAGGGGGGTAGCGGTGTATTTTAATTGAACTAGATGTTCACTTCTAAAAGTAAAGTCCGCTTAACAACATGTATAATAACCACTAAATATATCTTCTTTCATTATAGCTTAGTAAGAAATCAGTGATTGTAATTAGAACTGCAACAAATACATAATATACAAATAAATCAGTGTTTAATACAGTCCACAGCTACAAGGGTTAAATTATAACCCAACAACCTGAGTATCGAAGGAGAGTTTTAATAAATTTCATAAGTACGTAACACAAAATTACAAGGCTTAAAATCGTAAAAGTAATGTTGATATAAAAATTTGATATCAAATTAGCTTATTAGATACTACCAAAAGCAAATGAATGAGTAATTTCAGTTAAAATCTTCAAAACAAACGATCATCTACTAAGATTGCTCTTGTTTATATTTTCTCTCCGAGATATTGAATTACAGTTATTTAATTTATGTCACAATGTATAGGTATATATCCATGTTGACAATGAGAAAGCAGCACATGTCATATATTACACTATCGGGGCTAGAAATCTCTTGTTCACGTCAATCCAACAAACATATCACTAGACTAATTTTAATCTACAAAAAATGCTTACAAGATTTCCATTCTCGAGAGCGAAATTCACTTCCATCATCACTTTTACATTATCAGCAACATTTATCAACAGATCAGAGAGACGCCTGAAAGAAAACCCGTTGGTTTGTCAAATTATTAATGTGTACATGCGGCAAAACGCGGAACTGATTTGATTTATGTAAATCAAAACGTTAGAATCTATAAATTGAAAGTAATGAGGCACGTATTCGGTGTCATTCTAATGTAGAGCAAGAGTCGTTATCGGCGCGGCTCAAGGCGGCTTTTGCTCGAAATCAACTCTAAACGTCTTTCCAGTTCAACCTTCTTATTCGGCCGATGCGCGAAAACGCGAAGCCCGGAGCTCCGGAATGCGAGTAACTCTCTAATCGACCGGAAAAAAAATAAACAACAGAGCGGAGGTTTAGTTGATGATCGTAGAACAAGGAATTAAAATATAATGGAAAAAAATAATTTAAAATTTCTTGGTTATGAAAGTTTTCATTATTAGGTTGGCTACTAAGTAATTGCGGATTGTTAGAAAAATCAAGAATATTTTTTTTCAAAAAACTAAATATTTTCATTTGTATCATCATCATTACTGAACTTTACTTTCATGAAACTTCTGGTTTTTATTAGCAAAAAACCTGAACCAGGTACAATTTGACACCACTATAATCATTGAATTGTTTGCCATTCAAGAAGTTGTGTAAAGATCAGAACAAAAAGTAATCAGGTGGTACAAAGTCACTAATATATGCGCATATGTGGCGCATATGGCAAAACAACACAACGAACGTTCAATAATTTTTGCCAAAAAAATGTAATGCCAATAATGGAATTAATCACTGTTTTAGTTCGCCAATTCAGACTGCTTTGTTTCAAATGCATTATTTAATTTCATTAGTTGTTTAACGCAGGCATCAAAATTGATCATTCGGTTGGTAATAACAGTTCAAAAAATACAATTCCTTTTTAATCAACTTCAACTGACCAGAGAATTCTTCGTCCTTGACTGCAAAATCACCAGAACAACTCGAGCTGCCACTTACATTTGCAGAAATGAGAGACAATTTTTTTTCGATTTGATTTTCCAAATTTCAATGAACGCCAAATGAGAAATGAACGAAAGATATCAAAACAAACATTTTTAAAAAAATGAAACTGACTTTTTCTCGCAACTAAAAATACACGTGATGTATGTTGGGGAGGGGAGGTTGAATATCACCACGAATCACCAAGGGGGAGGAAGGGACCAAAAGTTCTTAAAAAATTGATCACGTGATTAATAGACGCCCCCTGAACTACCGACTAACCATTAACAAAGAATAATTCACTTTAGACTACGTGAGTACACCTAGAAAAAACCTTACTTTTCTGAATTCAAAAATTTAATTTAACATAACAGAATAATGAACAAGAGATATATAAATAAAAAATAAAATAGCTGAAAACTTGTCTCAATCAACGAACAATATTTCTCAGTAGTTTTGAAATATAATATTGATATCGAAAATTTAATTTAGCACACCAGATTAATAAATATGTTATATAGAGATGTGTGAATGAGAATAAATAAAATTAATGAAAATTTGTCTCAATTTACAAAAATAAAATATTTGTCAGAAGTGGGATTCGAACCCACGCCCTCATAGAGGACCAGAACGCTCTATCAGTTTTCAACTGACAAGGTAACCTTGAGTCTGGCGCCTTAGACCGCTCGGCCATCCTGACATATTAAAGACTCAGAACTTTTCCCGAACGCATTTTCGATGAAATATATAAATTTGAATTGATAAAGTTGCATTTTTGGTTAATTAGATCGATTTCTATAAATTAGATTATCTTAGATTAAATTATTTTAGATACTAATATCATTTCAAATTTTACTAAAATTTTTGGTGTGACATCAATAAATATAGTTTGTTTTTTCACATTATGATAGAAAACCCAAGAATAATTTAAAACACTAGACACACGGTCATTAAATAATTCATTTTTTAACAAAATAATCTTAATAACAAAATCATCAATTTTTACTGAATTATTCTTCATTGTAACTAAAAACCCTGTAGTTTCCCAAGAAAAAATGGGAATTCAGATACTTTCTATGCCCAGTTTTTTTTTTGAACCATTGAGATTGATAGATCCAGTTTCCCAAAAATCTTAAAAAAAAATATTTCTTTCTGGATATATCAGAATTATCAGAATATTTAGAAACAAAAAGATCAAAAACCAATATTCGACGTTAATGACTACGGATAGTTAATTTTCACATTTGTCCGGACAGTACAAAACTTTTATTGTGAATAAAAATAAAAGTAAAACATTTAATATTAGATACTTTAATGCCATAAATAATTTTATTTTGATATTGTTATTATTACTTTCATAAGATTAAGGTTGCAACAGGTATCAACGTATCAATTTCACTTTTCAACCAAAAAATCAGAAACCAGATATTTAGCTAATTTTTGATCCAATCGTTTTAATAATTTATTAAAATTGTTTCGCAAAAGGCAAATTAAAATTATTGAATATAAATAAATAAATAATTCTATCATTTTCTCAATCAATTTAAGTGTGAGCAAATATAACAAACTGCAACGGTTTTTGGTCATTACATACTATTTAACATTACATAAAAAAAAACAATTGCATTTATTTGCATATTTCAATTCGTCGTATTAAATTCAAGTATTCTGTTACTATTTCGACCATAACATTTATTCTTCTGTAACCTGATGTAAGGCATCTTGGACTATTATGTAACACTCGGGCGTGCAATGTTTCTTATTCGTAATTAATTCATTTCGTTCAGAACAATGAAACACCTACGTCGGCTGGTAAATGTAAATTTGTTAAGGAATTCAAATTAGGAATCTCAAGTATTACAGTTATTTTGCGAAAACAAACTAATAAATAAAATTTATAGCTCCTTATTAAGACCAAGATTGCTCTTTTAATGTATTTTTTTACTTATAAAATTCAATTTCAGTAATAATTATAGCAAAACTACGTTAAGACCAATTTTAGGGACTGGTCCATAAACGCGTCTTATGCAAGAAAACTTATTATGCGGGTTAAGGAAAAGATAGAGTTCCAAAGTGCAGGGTGACCTGCGCAAACTCGAATTAAGCATGATCTTTTTATTAGCGTTTAACTGCATTAGCAATATATATATTGGAGTATTTGGATATAAAATCTATTACGTATATGAATGTTTTATTTATGCAATAATTATTTTTATGATATCTCTATCATAATTGTGAATGTTGATGTTTGCAATGTAAATTTTTGTATTTAAACTTAGTTTCATACAGGAATGTTGATATTCTCTACATAAAGTTAGTTTCATAGAGAAATTATAAAGTTGATAATTATAATACTAATACTATACAATAACAATTGTCACAATAAAATAAAAAATTTGGTAATTGATTTCATATTCGAACACTATTAAATTAAATTTGAAATAATCAGTATAGAATTGATACGGTATTATGTACATATATATATATATATATATATATATATATATAAGTAGTTTTCTAGATTAGTTTATCGCAATAGCAAAGATCAAACAAATTATTGACACTAATTAATCAGAACCCATACATTAATATTTGCTACTTTGTAAGTATAAAGTCTGTGAAAAACATTTTAATGATGTACTAAATGTACAAAACAAGTTCTTGGTTTTTTTTTATAGAGTTACATATTTTTAATAAACCGTTATTCCAATAATTTTGCAATAATATTGCTAATCAAAAAAATCTTTGGTGACAAAACAATTGATTTAGTAGTAAAATTATTTAAAGCATACATTTCATATCAAAATTTACTCTATTATGCTGAAATAAACCTTTAATAAATATCAATACTTGATAGATTAAATATGAGAGTAATAACTAATTAAAATTATGAATTTTATAATATAATAACATAATTTGTAGACTGAATTTTAACTTTTTATATTTTTTTTCAGGTGAGTTATGAATAAAAATCTAAGTGACATGCTCTATACATGGTTTGGTATGTATAAACTGAATGATATTTTTTTTATTTTTAATAATTAATTTTTATAATTTATAATTAATGATTTTTTTTAATCATTTACAGTAAAAATTACTAAATCATTTACAGTAATATAATATGCGTAGTTACCTCTAAATTTCTTTCAGTACAATTTACTTGTATACATTTAAATATTTAGGAATAAAAAGAAGGAACTGCAGTATGTACTCAAAATTGTGTTTCACCATTGGTACAAAATTTGTTAATATTGTTTAGCATTTTGTGTTAATATTAATGTTATTGGGTTATTTTATAAACAAATTAATCAAAATAAAATGCTATTGATTAGCGAGCAATAACTCAACTCCTTGCAAATAGATGGCATATGGGGTCATGGAAAAAATCATAATTTGCCTTAAGGCACAATGCCATGCACACTAGTTTTGATATGTCCTTTACAATCGTTTATGGAACTATTGAGAATTCTTTGTCTGGAATGTCGGTTTACACTTTACCAAAACGAGTCGATTGTGAGATGTGGGTTGTAAATGATGTAAAAACACACGCGCAGTTTAGGTTTATGATTCTCCCAACCAAGGACATTACAGATAAAAAGTATATAAATTATTCGCATCATCTAAACTTGGTTATTTTTAGTCATGTTTTGTTTGTCACATCTAAAATATGCAAAATTTGTGTTTTTATACGAAACTGATGGGATGTCTAAAAGCTTTTATCTCTGGCATTTCATACTTGAGCATGATTGTATCGGATAAAATATGGTAATTTCATTTATTGTGGTAATAAATGTTTACAATTGAAAGAATACCAACTTTGTCAAATATCAAGAAAAAATTCATTAACGATTATTTATCTCGGTAATTGGTCTTGTTTGACCCTGTCGTGGAGTTGTGGTAAAGAACCTAGGCCGGGTTCGATTCCAACCTCGGCCAGTTTGGTATCAAGCAGCATGATATTAGATTTTCACTTGTGATCATATTTCTCAATATGATCAAGTGAAAATAGCCTTTTAAGAGCATTGCTGCAACATATAACTAATGGATATACACTAATAGATATAAAAAAATTCCAAAAGCAATGTTTCGCCAACACGAGCAAAAAGTTTTTGAATCATTCAAATCTGGTGATTAGTTCTCTCAAAAACTGCCATTTTTTGCATATTTAGTTCCGTATCTCCGAAATGACTGAACCGGCTTTTGCCAAAAGCTAATCACCGCATTTTCCCATCCTCACGAATTGAATGTTTTTTGACCCATTCAAACCGGTGGTGCTCCGTTCTATCAAAAACTCCCATTTCTGGGTGCCTTTGCCAGAAACTAATCAGAACATCTCCCTATCAATGGGAATCGACTGTTTGAATCATTCAAATCGGTTGATCCGTGCGCCCGAAAACGTGGACAAAGTTGCTGATACACAAAACACTCACACATCCATTTTTGTAAGGTATGCCAAAATGTTCAGAAACCTTTAAAACATAAAGATATGCACAAATTTTTAATTTCGATTTTTGGACGATTACAATAACTTACCCTACGTGTGGTTAAAAATCATATTGAGTCATAAAGAGTCAAAAAGCTATACCAATGGTTTCCAAAAGAAGGTTTATTAAAATTTTGATACTTTCAATGGCTAAAAAATAACCTCCAAAAAGCACGAAGTCAAAGTAACAGTTTTATTTGTAAGTGTAACGCTTCAGTACTTATTCTTTTGAATTGCTTGATGTTATCCTTTTAGTGACATATAAAATAAAATAGGACACCGAGAATAGCTATAACACTGATAGTACAATTTTGAAAATAATCTGGATGATCAGTATGACCTTGTCCTAAGATGTGTATCTGTGATGATATTTTCAAATTTTATTAGCGCAAAAAGTTTTTATTATTATTATATACTTTATATGTGTGTAAAAGTGTGTTTTTCCTAGATCACCTCTATCTCTGATGTTTTTACGTCCAGCTTAGCCTTCGTGAAATAAATTTCATACGTGGGTTAAACATCGGCGCTCTATCCATGACCTCCAGTTGGATATTTATAAATGTCATAGATTATTAGTATCTCGTGTGAACATTATGTGGCCGAGAATTAAAATAATTAGAAAATTGTGTCGTGATGCAATTTTACAGTTCTTTTGAGAGAACAAACGAGCCATGCGCTTAAATTACGGTTTCACAATAAAGTCATTTCAATTATAACATTGCTCATTTTTCGTTGATTTTATATATAGAAATAAATTGTTATCAAGAACTCTAATTATATGTGCGTTAATTGTTTTGACAATTGTTTATTGAGCAATAGGCACTTAAAATGTTTTGGAGGTAATTATGATTCATAAACAACTCGAATACAATCGTGTTGAGAGAACCGTTGAGATTACAAAAATGCTATTAAAGATTCAAAGACAAAACCGTTCCTTCAATTATAATATGATTATAATTAAAAAATTATAAATTGTGGTGAATTTAAATGGTATAAAACTTAATATAAATATTGTTTATATTAACTAAGAACGATTGGTGTTCATAGGGCCGTAGTTTTAGGTTTGTACACTTAGTTTTGTAGTTATGAATTCGCAGGTACAAATCTGCGTTTTAGGGCAACTTGATATCAAGCAGAGGTATCAAAAATGTAGGTAAAAAGATGTTTTCATTTTTGAATTATTTTCGATATATAAACAAAAATTTTTTTAAGCAATTGTTTTGTCAACACAAGCAGAAAGTTTTCAAATCATTGAAATCGGATGCTTATTTTCTCAAAAACTCGATTTTTTGTACATTTAGCTTTGTATCTCTCCGAAATGGCTGGACCTGCCTTTGCCAGAAACGAAAACTTTCATTTTCGACCCATTACTGTAACTTATCCTAAGGGAAGTTAATAATGTATAGAAGATAGGAACGGAACATCTCAGTTTTCTTGTATCAATTTCAGCTTGTTCAACCAAGATTGCTTAATGTAATTGATCAGAATATTTTTTGTACAAGTGGAGCTATTACTCTAAAGTTATATTTAAATTTTTACATATATCCTATTGTTACTATAAACTAAATTATCATTCATTACAGGTTATTAACGTTCAAAAGTGATTTTCGTAATTAAGGTAATCGGGAAGCGTTGATTAGCAATTAAAACCGTTTTTGATGCGAATTTAAATCGCAGAGACAGGCAATACGATGCAAAAGCATTCGGTCTATGTCCTTTTACGATTGTGTACGTTTTACAATTTGAATCGTGCCGCGGTTTCCATCAGCAATCAATTACCAAGATTAATTCGATTAAGAGCAAGAAATTAGAAACAGAAGAGTAAATCGCTCTCGGGGCAAAGGAGTTGATGTTGATGCATCCGAACAACGGAGGAGAACTTCTAAACGTTGACGAATCGACATTGGAGTTCCCACGAGGAGGATAAAAGATAATGGGCGTCGTGATTTATATGAATATCGATTTGAAAGCCGTATACCATTTGTGGTTATTGATTTAACTATAAACAAAATCGCTTATTGTAGAATAATTCAAATTCTGCAATTTTAAAACGAATAGCATCTGAACTGAAATTCGGCTCAAGGTACGTGTGTATGCAAATACATTGTTTAATTAAATGTATGACAATTTTTTTTATTATATTTCTCAAATAATCAAAATCTTTGAAATACTTCGCATTTACACTCCCAGTTCTATCGTGACCATACATATGTTCAGCATATTTTGAGATAATTTTTTAAGCGAAATAAGTACATCATGAATCCCATCAAATAAAAATCTCAACTTTTGTTTCATATTTTGATATTTTTTGAAAATTTTCAACTTTGAAAGCATCAAGACTTTTTAAACCAGGAAAAGCTTATACTCAAAGCGAAGTAGTAGTAGTAGAAGAAGAAGAAGAAGAAGAAGAAGAAGAAGAAGAAGAA
>NW_020538040.1:180703435-180724239 GCF_003426905.1 Ctenocephalides felis | reverse complement strand
TTCAAATTGTAAAACGTACACAATCGTAAAAGGACATAGACCGAATGCTTTTGCATTCGTATTGCCTGTCTCTGCGATTTAAATCGCATCAAAACGGTTTTAATTGCTAATCAACGCTTCCGCGATTACCTTAATTACGAAAATCACTTTTGAACGTTATAACCTGTAATGAATGATAATTTAGTTTATAGTAACAATAGGATATATGTAAAAATTTAAATATAACTTTAGAGTAATAGCTCCACTTGTACAAAAAATATTCTGATCAATTACATTAAGCATCTTGGTTGAACAAGCTGAATTGATACAAGAAAACTGAGATGTTCCGTTCTATCTTCTATACATTATTAACTTCCCTTAGGATAAGTTACAGTATGGGTCGAAAATGAAAGTTTTCGTTTCTGGCAAAGGCAGGTCCAGCCATTTCGGAGATACAAAGCTAAATGTACAAAACTCGAGTTTTGAGAAAATAAGCATCCGTTTCAATGATTTGAAAACTTTCTGCTTGTGTTGACAAACAAATTGCTTAAAAAATTTTTTGTTTATATATCGAATATTCAAAAATGAAACATCTTTTTACCTACATTTTTTGATACCTCTGCTTGATATCAAGTTGCCTAAAACGCAGATTTGTACCTGCGAATTCATAACTACAAAACTAAGTGTACAAACCTAAAACTACGGCCCTATGAACACCAATCGTTCTTAGTTAATATAAACAATATTTATATTAAGTTTTATACCATTTAAATTCACCACAATTTATAATTTTTTAATTATAATCATATTATAATTGAAGGAACGGTTTTGTCTTTGAATCTTTAATAGCATTTTTGTATCTCACGGTTCTCTCAACACGATTGTATTCGAGTTGTTTATGAATCATAATTACCTCCAAAACATTTTAATGCCTATTGCTCAATAAACAATTTCCAAACAATTAACGCACCTATAATTAAGTTCTTGATAACAATTTTATTTCTATATATAAAATCAACGAAAAATGAGCAATGTTATAATTGAAATGACTTTATTGTGAAACCGTAATTTAAGCGCATGGCTCGTTTGTTCTCTCAAAAGAACTGTAAAATTGCATCACGACACAATTTTCTAATTATTTTAATTCTCGGCCACATAATGTTCACACGAGATACTAATAATCTATGACATTTATAAATATCCAACTGGAGGTCATGGATAGAGCGCCGATGTTTAACCCACGTATGAAATTTATTTCACGAAGGCTAAGCTGGACGTAAAAACATCAGAGATAGAGGTGATCTAGGAAAAACACACATTCACACACATATAAACTTTATAATAATGATAATAAACTTTCTGCGCTAATAAAATTTGAAAATATCAACAGATACACATCTTAAGACAGGTCATACTGATCATCCTGATCATTTTCAAAATTGTATTATAAGTGTTATAGCTATTCTCGGTGTCCTATTTTATTTTATATGTTACTAAAAGGATAACATTAAGCAATTCAAAACAATAAGTACTGAAGCGTTACACTTACAAATAAAACTGTTACTTTGACTTCGTGCTTTTTGGAGGTTATTTTTTAGCCATTGAAAGTATCAAAAATTCTAATAAACCTTCTTTTGAAAACCATTGGTATAGCTTTTTGACTCTTTTGTAACTCAATGTGATTTTTAACCACCCGTAGGGTAAGTTATTGTAATCGTCCAAAAGTCGAAATTAAAAATTTGTGCATATCTTTATGTTTTAAAGGTTTCTGAACATTTTGGCATACCTTACAAAAATGGATGTGTGAGTGTTTTGTGTGTCAGCAAATTTTGCCCACGTTTTCGGGCGCACGGATCAACCGAATTGAATGATTCAAAACAGTCGATTCCCATTGATAGGGAGATGCTCTGATTAGTTTCTGGCAAAGGCACCCAGAAATGGAGTTTTTGATAGAACGGAGCACCCGGTTTGAATGGGTCAAAAAACTTTCAATTCGTAATGATGGGGAGATGCGGTGATTAGCTTTTGGCAAAAGCCGGTTCAGTCATTTCGGAGATACGGAGCTAAATATGCAAAAAATGGCAGTTTTTGAGAGAACTAATCACCAGATTTGAATGATTCAAAAACTTTTTGCTCGTGTTGGCGAAACAATTGCTTTTGGAATTTTTTTATATCTATAGTGTATTCTTTAGTTATAGTTGCAGCGATGCTCTTGAAAGGCTATTTTCACTTGATCATATTTGAGAAATATGATCACAAGTGAAAATCTAATATCAGGCAGCTTGATACCGAACTGGCCGAGGTTGGAATCGAACCCGGCCTAGGTTCTTTACCACAACTCCACGACAGGGTCAAACAAGACCAATTACCGAGATAAATAATCTTTATGAATTTTTTTCTTGGATATTTGCAACAAGTTGGTATTCTTTCAATTGTAAAACATTTATTACCACAATAAATGAAATTACCATATTTTATCCTATACAATTCATGCTCAAGTATGAAATGCCAGAGATAAAAAGCTTTTAGACATCCCATCGTTTTCGTATAAAAACGCAAATTTTGCATATTTTAGATGTGACAAACAAAACATGGCTAAAAATAACCAAGTTTAGATGATGCGAATAATTTATATACTTTTTTATCTGTAATGTCCTTGGTTGGGAGAATCATAAACCTAAACTGCGCGTGTCTTTTTACATCATTTACAACCCACATCTCACAATCGACTCGTTTTAGTAAAGTGTAAACCGACATTCCAGATAAAGAATTCTCAATAGTTCCATAAACGATTGTAAAGGACATATCAGAACTAGTGGTGCATGGCATTGTGCCTTAAGGCAAATTATGATTTTTTCCATGCCCCCACATGCCATCTATTAACAATGAGTTGAGTTATTGCTCGGTGATCAATAGAATTTTATCCTGATTGATTTTATTGTTTATAAAATGATAATACAATAATATTTAATATTAACACAAAATCCTAAACAATATTAACAAGTTTTGTACCAATGGTAAAACACAATTTTGAATACATACTGCAGTTTTTTCTTTTTATTCCTAAATATCTAAATGTATACAAGTATAAATCGTACTGAACGAAATTTAGAAGTAACCATGTATATTGCTTTTGCCCGCATGATACAAATTTTTACTCTAAATGATTTAAAATGAATGAATTGAATGAATTACAAATTATAAAAATAAAATTTATACATACCGCACCATGTATAGAGTATGCCACTTAGATTTTTACTCATAACTCACCTGCAAAAAAAATAAAGGTTAAAATTAAGTCTACAAATTACATAATTAATATAAATTTTATAATTAAAGTTATTTAATCATTTCATATTTGATATATCAAATATTGATATTTATTGTAGGTTTATTTCAGCAATATAGAGCAAATTTTGATATTAAATGTGTGCTTGAAATAATTTTACTACTATATCAATTTTTTCGTCTTTATAAATTTTTATAAGATTTTTTAATTAGCAATATTATTGCAAAATTACTGGAATTACAATTTATTAAAAACTATTTGACCACCAATGTGTTTTGTACATTTGGTAGTTTATTAAAATGTTTTTCGCAGACTTTGCTTACAAAGTAGCAAATATTATGCATGAGTTTTGATTAATTAGTGTCAATAATTTGTTTGATCTTTGCTATTGCGATAAACTTTTATACATACACATATATATATATATATATATATATATATATATATATAAAAATATATGTATATAATTAAATACCATATCAATTTTATAGTGATTATTTGAAATTTAATATAATAGAACACTATTATAAAATCAATTAACAATTTTTTTTATTTATTTATGTTTCAATTGATATTTCAATATTAATATGAGTATTATAATTATCAAGTTTATCATTTCTTTATGGAACTAGCTTTATATAGAGAATATCAACATTCCTGCATGAAACTAAGTTTAAATACAAAAATTTACATTCGTATATGATGATAGAGATTTCATATACGAAATATCTTTCTTTTTCTTTTATTTGCATAATACGTTTTTTTGCATAAGACGCGTTTATGGACCAGTCTGTAAAAAATTGTCTTAACGTAATTTTAGTGTAATTATTATAAAACTGAAATTTTTATAAGCTTAAAAAGAGCAGTCTTGGTCTTAGAAAAAAAAAGATAGAGCAATAAATTTTATTTATTAGTTTGTTTTTGCAAACTAACTGTAACACTGAGATTCCTAATTTGAATTCCTTAAAAAAATTTACATTTACCAGCCGACGTAGGTGTTTCATTGTTCTGAACGAAATGAATTAATTACAAATAAGAAACATTGCACGCCCGAGTGTTACATCATAATGGTCCGAGATGCCTTACATCAGGTTACAGAAGAATAAATGTTATGGTCGAAATAGTAACAGAATACTTGAATTTAATACGACGAATTAAGATATGCAAATAAATGCAATTGTTTTTCATGTAATCCAAAACAGCATGTAATGGCCAAAAACCGTTGCAATTTTGTTCATTGAGAAAATGATAGAATTTATTTATTTATTTATATTCAATAATTTTAATTTGCTTTTCACTTTCATTCACTTTCATTCATATCTGGTTTCTGATTTTTTGGTTGAAAAGTGAAATTGCTTTTTCCAAAATGCTTTTGCTAAATCATGTATGTTGAAAGAAACATTTACCTGTTGCAACCTTAATCTCATGAAAGTAATAATAACAATATCAAAATAAAATTATTTATGGCATTAAAGTATCTAATATTAAATGCTTTACTTTTATTTTTTATTCACAATAAAAGTTTTGTAGTGTCCGGACAAATGTGAAAATTAACTATCCGTAGTCATTAACGTCGAATATTGGTTTTTGATTTTTTTTGTTTCTAAATATTCTGATAATTCTGATATATCCAGAAAGAAATATTATTTTTTAAGATTTTTGGGAAACTGGATCTATCAATCTCAATTGTTCAAAAAAAAAAAAAAACTGGGCATAGAAAGTATCTGAATAGCCCATTTTTTCTTGGGAAACTACAGGGTTTTTAGTTACAATGAAGAATCATTCAGTAAAAATTGATGATTTTGTTATTAAGATTATTTTGTTAAAAATGAATAATTTAATGAACTCGTGTCTAGTGTATTAAATTATTCTTGGGTTTTCTATCATAATGTGAAATAACAAATGATATTTATTGATGTCACACCAGACATTTTAGTAAAATATAACATCATCATATTACTATCTGAGATTAATCTTTAGAAATCGATTTAATTAACCAAAAATCCAACTTTATCAATTAAAATTTATATATTTCATCGAAAATGCGTTCGGGAAAAGTTCTGAGTCTTTCATATGTCAGGATGGCCGAGCGGTCTAAGGCGCCAGACTCAAGGTTACCTTGTCAGTTGTAAACTGATAGAGCGTTCTGGTCCTCTATGAGGGCGTGGGTTCGAATCCCACTTCTGACAAATATTTTTTTTGTAAATTGAGACAAATTTTCAGTGATTTTATTTATTCTTATTCACATATATTTCTATATAACTAAACATATTTATTAATCTGGCGTGTTAGAATAAATTTTTGATAGCAATATTATATTTCAAAACTACTGAGAAATATTGTTCGTTGATTGAGACAAGTTTTCAACTATTTTATTTTTTTATTTATATATCTCTCTCTATATCTTGTTCATTATTCTGTTTTATTAAATTAAATTTTTGAATTCAGAAAAATAAGGTTTTTTCTAGGTATGCTCACGTAGTCCATAAGTGAAATATATCTTCAATGGATAGTAGGTAGTTCAGAGGGCGCCCATTAATCACGTAATTGATTTTTTAAGGATTTTTGGACCCCCTCTCCTCTTTGGTAATTCGTGGTGATATTCAAAATTACCTCCTTCTCCCCTAAAAAGTTATCAAATTTTCATTTATTTTAAATGTTCGTTTTTTTTTAAAAAAAAAAAACAGGTAAAAAATACACGTGATATATTTTGTGATTTTTTGTCAAACTCTCCCTCCCCCTAAAAACTTCACGTAATTAATGGACGCCCCCTCAGATATCTATCAGTAAAAAAAAAAATTTGATCCATTTTTCGTTTGGCGTTTATTGAAATTTGGAAAATCAAATCGAAAAAAAAATTGTTTCTCATTTCTGCAAATGTAAAAAGGCAGTTTGGACTTATAAAAAGTGATGAGCTATTTATGGTGACAAATCTTTAAAACAGCGGCAAAATTAGTTGGCCATATTTCGTTCTGGTGATTTTGCACTCAAGAACGAAAAATTCTCTGATCGTTCAGTTGAGGTTGATTAAAAAAGAATTATATATTTTGAACTGTTATTACCAACCGAATGACCAATGTTGATGCCAGCGTTAATCACTAATAAAATTAAATAATGCATTTGGATCAAAGCAGCCCGAATTGGCGAACTGAACCAGTTAATAACTCCATTATTGGCATCACATATTTTTGGCAAAAATTATTGGACCTTGGTTGGGTTGTTTTGCCATATCCACCATATATTAGTGACCTTGTACCACCTGATTACTTTTTGTTCTGATCTTTACACAACTCCTTGAATGGCAAACAATTCAATGATTATGGTGGTGTCAAATTGAACATGGCTCAGTTTTTTACTAATAACAACCCGAAGTTTCATGAAAATGAGATGATGATGATACAAAAAAAAATAGTTTTTTGAAAAAAAAAATATTGCTGGTTTTCTAACAATCCGCAATTACTTAGTTGCCAACCTAATAAATGAAAACTTTCATAACCAAGAAATTTTAAATTATTTTTTTCCATTATATTATAATTCCTTGTTATACGATCATCAACTAAACCTCCGCTCTTTTGTTTATTTTTGCTCCGGTCGACTAGAGAGTTTACTCGCATTCCGGAGCTCCGGGCTTCGCGTTTTCGCGCATCGGCCGAAGAAGAAGGTTGAACTGGAAAGACGTTTAGAGTTGATTTCGAGCAAAAGCCGCCTTGAGCCGCGCCGATAACGACTCTTGCTCTACATTAGAATGACACCGAATACGTGCCTCATTACTTTCAATTTATAGATTCTAACGTTTTGATTTACATAAATCAAATCAGTTCCGCGTTTTGCCGCATGTACACATTAATAATTTGACAAACCAACGGGTTTTCTTTCAGGCGTCTCTCTGATCTGTTGATAAATGTTGCTGATAATGTAAAAGTGATGATAGAAGTGAATTTCGCTCTCGAGAATGGAAATCTTGTAAGCATTTTTTGTAGATTAAAATTAGTCTAGTGATATGTTTGTTGGATTGACGTGAACAAGAGATTTCTAGCCCCGATAGTGTAATATATGACATGTGCTGCTTTCTCATTGTCAACATGGACATATACCTATACATTGTGACATAAATTAAATAACTGTAATTCAATATCTCGGAGAGAAAATATAAACAAGAGCAATCTTAGTAAATGATCATTTGTTTTGAAGATTTTAACTGAAATTACTCATTCATTTTCAAACATCTACTTTTAGTAGTATCTAATGAGCTAATTTGGTATCAAATTTTCATATCAACATTACTTTTACGATTTTAAGCTCTGTAATTTTGTGTTACGTACTTATGAAATTTATTAAAACTCTCCTTTGATACTCAGGTTGTTGGGTTATAAATTAACCCTTGTAGCTGTGGACTGTATTAAACACTGATTTATTTGTATATTATGTATTTGTTGCAGTTCTAATTACAATCACTGATTTCTTACTAAGCTATAATGAAAGAAGATATATTTAGTGGTTATTATACATGTTGTTAAGCGGACTTTACTTTTAGAAGTGAACATCTAGTTCAATTAAAATACACCGCTACCCCCTCTACCAGGGGTAGCAACCATTTCGTGTAAAGCTTAATGCCCTGAAGGTTGTTACCTTCATGGCCAATATGATAAAACGAAAATACGTCTGAACAAGCTCTTTGTATTTAACTTTTATAGATACTGGTTTCTATCACTATTGCTTTTTTATCAATTGGCATTATATATTATTAACATGTTCGCGGACAGCAAAAGTTTCAGAAAGATTTCTGTACCTAATCTAATAAATTATTTTTTTTAAATTGGTTGTGGTGTCCAAAATTTGATTAAAAACCATTTATAAGTGTACTCGTATTATCATATTTTAATTGTTATATACTATGAATGCTATAGCATCCACGTCAATTTGTTAATACGGGAAAAATAAGATAATACGAATATACCTGGGAATCAGTTAGTCATTACCTTGACAAGTACAATAATACAAAAATGTATAATTGTAAAATAAATTCAAAATAATTGACTAAAATTTGTATGCTAATTTATGGCATTCTGCATCACAATCAAAATAAATGCTATAGCATTCACATCTGCAAACGTGTTAAAAATAAACGGCTTATATTTTTAAAACTCTGCGTATATTTTTATTATTACTTATAATACCATTATAAGACATATTTATTCTTAAAAACACTAGAACCAATTTTTACAAATTTTATTTAGTTGCATTTGTTTTTATAGCAATTTTCTAATTATTCTAATAGTTATGTTTCATATTATTTACAAAAAAAAAAAAAAAATAGAATTAATATTATACTCATGATCAAATTTAAATTATATATCTAATTTGCACAAATTCAATTACCTCTACTTGATATAATTAACAATATTATATTTCTATTTAATCAGAAACAAAATCTAAAATTTTGTTTTCTTTTTTTTTTTCAGATAAATGAAATGGAATCCATAAATCTCGCTGTACATTGCAATTATAGGTAAGATTATTGTAATTATTACATTATTAAAAAAAACTATAGCAAATATTGTTTAGTTGTGAAAATTGTATAGAACTCATCATTTATATTATACTTTTTATGTAAACTGATATTCTGATATACACTTTTTGAACTAGTATAATACTTGTAGTATACACGACAAAGTCTCTATATTAAAAAAATGTTTGATTTTTTAATGATGTTTGTGAATGTGCGTGATTTTATTATTTGCTTAAGAAATTAAAACTAAATATTCAATCATTTATTATACAAATCATCTTCCTTTTGTTTGGTCGTGGGATTGAAGTCATCATCAGGGTGCATATTACATCAGAAAAAAAACTTTTAAATTGTGATATACAATTGATATCTCCGATTAAAGAAAAGATTCAGAGTTTTTGCTTCTAATGTAATTACAGATTATGCACTTGTATTATTTTACGAATTTTGTGTCTTATTCAATAATACTTATTTCTTGATCTTACGACCAGTTATCATGTACAAACATAAATAATCAATTCCCGAACCAAATTCCACACGACATGATTTTTGTACTCACATTGTTTCTCAATGAAAATTAATCTATCGTAAAGTTTCTATTTCTTTTTACTATTACTTTATTGGGTCAACTTTTATGCACTGTCATGTGTTAACGAAATAACGAACAGCAAATACTATATTTGAGTTTGTTAAAAAAAATTGAGACTCGCATGCTAGATAATTTTATTTGAAAATTGTATGTTATTATTTTTTCATTAAAGAGTAACTATTCGTTATTTAAAATTTTTGAATTGGAGGATTAAAAGTACATTATGTATTATAAATCATGTAATACGTTTTGGAAAAAGTTGAGATAATAAATGAAATTTGTGTATATATATATATATATATATATATATAATTTTTGCTTTTTTTTTAAATCTTGCCTTCCCTCAAAATCTTGTTCAAAATATGTTGCTATCCTGATCAAGGTTAAAGTCTTTTACGAATTATCATCATCACATCAGTTGAAACACAT
The DNA here is from genome assembly GCF_003426905.1 of Ctenocephalides felis. Lineage (NCBI taxonomy): Eukaryota > Metazoa > Arthropoda > Insecta > Siphonaptera > Pulicidae > Ctenocephalides > Ctenocephalides felis. Next base: position 180,714,444 of record NW_020538040.1, on the reverse strand, counting down.
AATGGTTATAAAATTGGTATAGGATTTTCTTTCGTAAGTGATTTTCTCTATGAATTGATATCTTGAGCGTTTTCCAAAAACAAAGGCATTGGATCCTGCTTTTATCTAATCAACAAATATTTCAAAATATGGGCGCAGTGGATGTTCCAAATTTCAACCGAACATGCAATCAAAATAATATATACAGTCTCAATAGCCCGTCTGCATATTTTTAAGCATAATTTAAAATAAATTTGTATTTTATCCCGAGATATGCATAAATTATTATATATTTTACAGCACATGTAATATGCTTCAGTATATCAACAATGCAGGCTAGGTCAGGGCCGAATGGGCGTACATGAAAAAATATACAACCAGTTTTGTATACATTATATGGATTGCAAAGTTACCTTCTCCTCTAGTGTTTGTTACATTTATAATACTCATTATACTTCCACGACTATAGATTTCCACGAGGTTTTATCGCAACATATCTTATTTATGATATTGTTTGTCCATTTTCTGACCAAGGGAGAATTGGGACTGAAATCCGGTTTTTACTTTTGAAATTATTAACTTCCCGTAGGGTAAGTTCTAGTAATCGCAAAATTTTTATATATTTTTGCGTTTCAAAGGTTTGTAAACATTTTGGCATACCTTAGAAAAAATGGATGTATGTGTGTGTGTGCGGATACAAACTTACGTCGACGATTTCGGGAACACGAATCAACCGATTTGAATAATTAAAAAAATATTCGATTCGTTTTGATAAGGAGACGTGTTAATTAGTATTTGGCATAGGCAGATCTAGCCGTTTTGAAGATATGGGGCAAAAAGAACCAAAAATAGTAATTCAGTTTTTGAGAGGACGAAGCGTCATATAGTTCATAGTTATTATATTTTGGCATATGAGATTAAGACATTATACTTAATGTTATGCCCGTCATTAAACACGCATTCAACAAACGTAAAACAATCTATTACAAGCTTTCAAAAACAAAATGTTCTCTAACACCCATGATTCACACTACTTGGCGCAACTCCAGGATTCGTGAACACACTTCGGTTCGGCCGACCAGCCAAATTAATCAGCGGCTGGTTTGTCTATTCTATTTAAATTATGATAGTAAATTATGTTATGTGTCTATTTATCCGTAAATATATCTGTACCGCATTTGAGATTTACAATTTCATAAGTCAGTCCCAGTGGCACAATACCGGCGCGGCTTACCGTTTTTCATCGTCGGCCGCGTCAGTTACGTTATTCGCGGTGTACAGTTGTACATATCGGTTTTGCATAACGTGCCGTATGCGAAAAATTAAGGATCGCCGAGATCTCGGAATTTTGCACGATCTGGATAAGATAAGATGAGATAGAGTGCTTTTGTCGCAAATTGTATGAATCCGATGGAACTAGAATAGTTTTGATATCATTCTTGAGAAAATCGGCCCAGTAATCAAACTAAATATAATAGTTAGTAGAAGAAATACGGGCAATATGGTGAATATGGAAAAAATGACACAGTAGCTTTATTTAAAAATTGGCTAGTTTTAGTAACATTTTTGAGGCTGTGAAACGTCAAGCGTTGCCACAATCACTATCTAGCCAGATGTTGAGCGTCATTGTCATAGTCCTGTCGAAGGAGTTCAAACGTGTATCGCGCCTTCTAGAGTTCATTCTGAAGGTATTTTTGTTATATTTTTTGGGCTTTATTTATTGTTACATGAAATTGATTGTTATTAAACTCAATGAACATAATTTGCACAATCTGTATAAGATGTAGAGCTTTGTCGCAGATTGTATAAATCCGATGGAACTGGGATAATTTTACTATATTCTTGAGAAAATCGACATTGTAATCAAACTAAGCCTAATAGTTAGTCAAGTAAATATGAGCAACATAGTATATATGGACAAAAGGTCACAGTATATATAACCACAATCTAGTCAGATGTTGAGCGTCATTGTCAAAATCTTGTCGAAGGAGTTCGACGTTTTTGTCATATTTTTTATATTTATTTATTGTAATATGTAACTGCTTTCTATTAAAATCCACGCACTGATGCTAGTATTAGTAATTTCGATCAATTTCATTGCATTTCCCAGATGTTTGATGACATTTCAATTATATTCATATTCGTATACTTCTAGACAAAATGTACAAAATGACATAGCACTGTCAGGCACTGTCTATTTGGAAACAAGAACAAGGTAATTTATTCAAAACCAAGAAAACAGAAAATTGACAATTGTCTAATATGATTGGTTTTTAACTTCTAGATCATCATCAGTCACTGGGCGAGTTTTTCTGATTATGTTGTTACGAATACTTCAGCATTTTTATTTTCAACCACAACCAGGTTTAGCCTACGAACGGTACTGTACCGTGCATAAGGCTCATTCAAAGCATTTTCTTTGCAGAAGACGAACCTCGTAAATTAAATGCGTTGATTGTTTGATTTGTGCGTCTCACGAAGGAATAGACCGAGTTGTAGTAAACTTGTTACTCAAACAAATTGTTATTAATATATAAAAATATCTTTTTAAATTTTAAAAACAACTTTAAAGTGAAACCAATGACTGTAATATAGTTAACACTAGTGGCAATGCGATGATTAAGATGCTATGAGTAGCATAATTTTGAATTGGCATAAGGTTGAATGGTGACATTCGGTTTGTCAGTTTATATGCTCCTGACATTTCTATCAACATAAATTACTATTTGACAGTTCATTTTGATACATAGTTATAATACGAATATTTAGTAGACTAAATTAAGAACTGTGCTCTAGAATTTAGTTTATAATTTCTTAAATTATATTAATTTCTATGGCTACAAATGTGCGATGACTTACTTTTCACATACACTGAAGATATCGGATTATTGATGTGTAAATTTAATATTTGTGACGAGTCTTGCGAGTTCAAATTGAATTTAATATAGAAGAAAGCGTATTGCTATTTACAGCTTTGAATCTTACTAACAAGAAGAACCTCAGGTTTACTCTTCTGGGATTTTGATGAAACTTTGCTTGGTGATGGAGTTGATATTCAAACCAGAGTAAAATATTATAGGCCTATGAGAAGTGGTTTAAATATAAAATTTGATTCAAGTTTTGAAATAGTGTACCGTAAGAACATAAATAAGGAGTATAGAATCCTAATTGATTTTTTTTTTAAAATTCTATTTGCGAGTAAACTTCTCACCAAAGCTCTCCTATCCATTATAACAAGAGAATTCTGTGCCAACGTAACAGAGCAGCCTATTATAACGCGATGATCATTTACTTGATGATATAATCAATTTACAATGCAAGTAAAGTTACGATCGTTTTATTCCGAAATCATGCCGTGAGATTAAAATGTGAGTCAGTAGAGAATGCCTAAATTACCATTAAAATGCGAACGTAAACCGGAATAAAATTTACTTTTAACGTAAATTATGTTACGCGATTGTTGTTATTGTTATGCACTACTTAGATAATAATCGGGCATTTAAAAATAACTATTAGGTATTTAGGAAAAAAATACTCTGATCTACGATATTTGATTTTTTTTTAACTTCGACTCTACATTTTTGTGTACCTGTATGGTAGCGAATTTTCTCACCAATTGTCTCTATAACTAATAATTTATTAAGCCTAATATTATAAATGAATAACAATTAACTACGATTGGCAACTTAGTAATTGCGGTTTGTCTTTAGACAACTACAGAATTTTTTATGGAATAAAAAAAAAATTACATAATGTTTTGCTCATTTCGATCATTGACCTTTTGCTATTTTTGCTTGTATTTTGATCAATAACCTCTTGCCTAAAACATTTTTTTTTCATTTTTTTTAAACATCACCCATTTCATCTGAATCATATTACAAACTTGTAGAGCTTAACCCTTTCCACTCGGATCTAAATTTTATATAAATCTCGCAATTAGCGAATGGAAAGGGTTAAAGTTACTTTTAATTTGCAGCATTCATTTGAAATTTATTTTTTTATTTATGCTTATTAATTTAATTAAAGTAGGCATGACAAAATTTTTATACTTCTATATAATTTAATTATTTTATATATCATTTATATATTATGAGGAGGTTTATTACACTTGTGTTATACATAATACATTCCATTGTATCAAATTTATTTTGAGAAAGTAGTATGAATTTGATTAAAGGTTTTTTGCGCTAAATGTTCACGTATAATTTAAAAAGCCATTAACTCGATAAAACGACCATTATGTGTTACGTACATGTTTTATAATTGATAAATTATTATATAAATTTTTTTGAGAATAATTGAACATATAAACTTGTTCTGTTTTGATGTTGTTCAATTTTATATTGATTTATTAAATTACGAAGTGACAGTTTTATATTTAATAGTGTTATTGAGCTATAAACTGAGTACAATTATTAAATAATAAAAATAAGACTTATATAATTGTTATGTCGACTAACTTACTAAAAAAAAACTTCAAGAATGCGCTAAAATCGATATTACTTAAAAAAGTTAATTATGGAGAAAATTGTACAAAATTTTATCCTTATCAATAAGAATTGAGTGTTTTTTGGATCATTCTAATTGGTCAAACCGTGTTTACGAAATCGTCGACGAAAATTTGTATCCGAACACACTCACACACTCGCACACTCGCACACTCATACACACACACACACACGCACATACACACATACACGTACATCCATTTTTTCTAAGGTATGCCAAAATGTACAGAAACCTCTGAAACGTAAAGATATATAAAAAAAAATAATTTTCGATTTTTTTTACAATTACTATAAATTACAAATTCTACTACAACCCCCTCGCTGCAAGTTACCTATCATCCAGGATTTTATGATCACCTTATTTCAGTAGTATAATTCAAAGTACTCGTATAATTCAAAGTATTCATAAGTTCAAATACTATCTATTTTATTTTTCGTTTCTATGAAAATTTTAGTGGGACGTTTGACATATGACAATAGCTCTTGAAATGATTATAATTTACCAACTCTTTCTCCAATTGTCTGCCTATTCCAATTTTTATACCTCGATCCCACAAATCGCGACCTATATGTAACCGGGCTAAACATGTTGTCCCAAGCCATTACTGCAGTAATAACTGTGATGAAAATATTGACAGTCCTATAATCACATAGCGGTTCAATATTTGCGTAATATGTTAATATCAATTTTACTAGCAGTAACAGACAACAGACAAATTTAAACAGTTACAAAACTCACCGAGAGCATGGGCGTGTATATGAACATTGAATCATCGTATTGTTCTTGCAAATAGTGTCATTTTTTCTTCAATTCATACTATGAGTAGCACACTCACGCCTAATCCATATTTGTCAAAAGTACGGTATGCAATATTGGATGACGCCATATAAACGTCTACTGTACAATGGATCAAATATTCAATTTTATAGTCATTAATAATTTATGAAAAATATATTTAGAACAAAGTGATTACAACACTGCAAGTGCAATTATTTGAAAATAATGTTGAACGTTTAATTTTAAACTCATGTAGTATTCTTGGTGGTGTGGGGTTTCGTAGCTCTATGGTAAACCCGTAATTTTTCTTAAAAATATGTTTCCAACAATTTTTTTTTACGTTTCAAACCTCCTGAACATTTTGGCATACCTTAGAAAAAAAAAGGATGTGTGTGTGTGGGGGTGTATGTGTGTGTGTATGTGTGTGTGTGTGTATGTGTGTGTGCGTGTATGTGTGTGTGAGCGGATACAAATTTTACAGTAATAAATGTGTGTCTAGTATAAAAATAGAGAAAATTTCTTCAAAAAATTCAGAAGAGTGTTACAGGTGTTCAACCATGGATAATTTTTAAGATTATGGCTTTTTAACCCGTGAAAAATTACCTTTTTTTTAAAAAAAAACCTGTAAAAATTAAGCTTCTTTATTTACTTTGAAAAATCTGAAGCGCAATTCAGTGAAAACCGTTCACTAAAAAACAATAATTCTCCATCAGGTTAAAAATGATTATACAATTTAGAAGCTTTGTGTGAAGGTGAAAATTGAGGGTTGCATGACCATGCATTTATCAAAAAAAAAACAACAAAATTGATCCAATACATTAAAAAATAAGTATTAGAGTTGGGCAACCCTTGATAATTTTTTTTTTCATGTAAAATTAAGCTTTTCAATGAGCTCAAAAAATCTCAATTAAAATTCAGTGAATAACGTTCACTGACAGAAATCGATATGAAAAATGATATAATTACTACAATAATTCTTACAAAATAGGGGTTTGTGGTAGGAGGTTGAAAATTTTGGGTTATATGGGTTTATATACGCATTATAAGGAAATAAAAATTGACCGAAAATATATTTGACACTTGGTTTCGATCAAAATATCCGAAAACCTGCCCGGGGATGTACCTAAAAGTTTCTTCAATTTTCACGGTGATTGGACGTATGGTTTATGAATATCTATGAATAATATGGTTTAACAATAAATATAGAAAAAGAACAGATTTTTGAATGTTTCCGACTTTACTTGCTCCCAGGAGCTCAAATACTTCCTAGTTGATAAAAAAAGTTCTCTGTAAGTTTTAGCTCTTAATATTAACTTTAAGACAGTCCGCACTCCAACCAAAATTTCTATGAAAATAACATGGGTAAAATACCATTTGTTTTATAACTTAGTGACAAATGAATCAAAATTTGGAGATTAACATTGTATTTGCTTATTTTGATTATAAATAAAAATATTAAAACAAACATTTGATATATTTAATAAAGTGAGAACCATGTTAGAGTTAATATTAAGAGCTAAAACTTCAGAGATTTTTTTTTCATCAATTTCGAAGCATTAGAGCACTTGGGTTGATTCTAAAAAAAGTTCATAGGACTCCTGGTTGCTGTTCAAAAATGATTATTATGATAATTTCAGCTTCGTCATTTGGTTACGTATTAACTATAGAAATCACACGACATTAGTTGTTAAAGCTCTGAGATTCGCCCAAGGCGGAAGATCTTCTCTCAGCCACTATCAACAATCTCTTAACAAATATATTGTATAAACAAAGTTCCGATTATGCTCTCTCTACTGTTTATCATAGGAACGAATAGTTTCCTGGTTAGCAATGAGAAAACTTCTATGTTCGCAATACTAAGCTAATTAGAGTAACATGTATAAAACAATTAGAAAGATGCGCTAGCACATGATATAAAAACGAGATTCTTTCACCATTGCTTGGATATGTAATAGGACATTTGCATATTTCTACATAAGATTTAGTGCTGAAATAAACGAGAGTATTAATGAAATACAAAATGTTTTGCAAATTTTAACGCTGAGACTACTGACCTATTGCACATGGTAATAAAACTGAAACACCTATATAAAATAAATTGTGTACATAATTATTTTCACGCTTATAAATTAATTATGCATATTAGTATTGAGCTTCAAACAGGAAATGTAATAAGAAAAATAAAATGATTTTTGAACTTGTATTATTTATTGTACAACTAGATATGTTCCATCTTTTGGGTGCATTAATCACCTGAGGTTTTTAGGGTGAGGGGGGGTTTGATAGAAAATCACGAGGGTGGAGAGAGGGGTATAGTAAGATATCACGTGTATTAATTTTCTACCTGATTTTTTTTAAACCAAAAAATTTACAATTTTTTCTCGTAAGGGTGGGGGTTATTTTGAATAACATCAAGAAAGAGGGGGGTCCAAAAATCCTTAAAAATCAATTGCGTGATTAATGGACGCCCCCTTAAGTCGTATATAAAGAACATAATAAATAATAGCAAATAAACTAGAAGAACAGAATTTTACAATTTTTTCTCGTAAGGGCGGGGCTAATTTTGAATATCATCAAAGAGGAGAGGGGGAGGCAAAAATTCTTAAAAAATCGATTACGTGGTTAATGGACGTCTCCTTAGGTCGTCTATAGAAAACATAATAAAAATTAGTAAATAAACTACAAAAACAGAATATTAAATAAAACTTAATTTAATAAATACATTATATAGACAAGAAGTGACAATAAAAATAAAACGACGTTCATCAAATGCAATTTTTTTATTGTGTATATTTTTGAGTTTCTTTTGGCTAAAGCTTTGATATTACAACCACAAGTTCCAATTTCTATTCTGGTTTCGGACAGTTTGATGTCAAGCAGTAGTGATATCAGTTTTTACTCAAAAATATAGATCTAAATATGATTTCAATTGAAAATAGTCTTTCGTATTATATATTGAATTTCGTAGATTTTTGTCGTTATTGTAGTATCAGACTCATTCTACCTTTTTCATTATAAGAAGATAAAATAGATCCTTTAGTTTTCGTTTTAAAAAATGTATTTAGAGCTATAACTTAACTGAGCATTTTCTCAGTGTCTCCAATTCTGAAATGACAAATTTTACAATTTTTTGCATAAATACATTGGAATATTTTTATAAGACCTTATAAAACTATCAATCTTAGTATCATTTGTGTTGTTGGATGTACCATATAAGTTTTCAAAAAAAATATATATATATGTTAAAACGTCCTATTTTTATCATACCTGGACACCAAATCACTGGATTGGCATTCGATTTAGACTTTTTCTTAACTACGACCAATAATTTCATTCAAAAAATTTAAGATGGAACAGTTGCAAATATAAAAAAAACATCTTAATTTTAATCGACTTGAATAAAACACATTCGTAGGATCAATGTTCCCAACGTTTTTAATTGGTGCTTTTTTATCAGTGATTTTATTACTAATTTCCAACAAAATTGACAAGAAACATAGAAAATCAAATCACTTGTATGAATATTATATATTAATAGATATAATCACGATTACCTTTAGCATTTGTTGAATTAAAAGTGAAATTTGTTTTAAATTGTTCTTACAGGTGTGGCGAGATGAAATCATTTGTTTTTAAATGTTTTAGAGATCGGTTTTTGATTTTATCATATAAAGGATTGTTTTTTTTGTTGAACGTATTATTTAATCATTGTAATGGTATCGTTTGTTGAATATCATTTATGCCTTATATAATATATTAAATAATATAATACAAATTTTAGCATTAAAAAATTGTGAATACACAATAGCAGTAGCAGTGGAAGAAATTTTATTTTTGAGCAATGGTATTGATCACAGAATTGTTATGATTATTAGTAATTTGACAGAAATGAATTGCTATTTTTGTTAAGTAATAATATATTTATTTGTACCTTCTATTTTTGAAAGCTGAATTAGAAAAGCTCGTCTCTGCTTAATGCTTAATTGATACTTCGTAGTACTTTTTATTATTTAAGAACTCTTGGTAGAGCTCAATTAGTTCACATTTTATTTCAATTCAGCATTAGAAAACGGGAATATTTTTTTATCACATTCTCAATTAATTTTCATTAATATTGTCCATCATTGTCCAGTGTCAAATACAAACACTCGTCTGTCGAATGGATATTTTCCATTTATTATCGGAACTTTTTACTCAGTTAACTTACGTCCATTCTTCATGTCAAAGAAGTGAAATTCCATACTTTCTTCACTCTTTATTTTTCGTTTGTATACACCTTGCGGTTTATTTTAACGCAAAGAGGTACTTGGAAATCTCAAATTATTCACACAACAACACATTGAAGATGTGAATTTCAAGTATCATATGGATAACAATAAATAAATGAATAAAATGATTTTTTTATAAACTTGAATCTTACGTTGATACTCATTTATACAAATATATATAGAGCCTCTACACATCTTTTGCAAAGAAAATAAAATACTCTTCAAACAACATCGTCGATTGTTAATTGAACTTATTGTACACTGAATTCCTGTGTCATAAATGTTTCTCTATTTTTAAATCAGCATTTTGTATTTATTTCAAAGTATGGACACTTGACCGCCCCAGGGACAGATACCAAAGCAAAAGAGAGCGCTTTGTAACCCAAACCAAAAAAAAAAGAAACAATTTGTCCGAAAATCCAGTCAGCCGAAATCCGGCTCCGCCGAACAAGTCAATTGACCTGAATTGCCAAAGACCGGACCACATCGATGGATGCTGCCAAAGAAATTGTAACGCAAAAATGCTAAAGATATAGAGAAATTTACAATAAATTTAGGAAATCAATAAATTTTAATTGCGCACTAGTTCTTGCACTGGCATGGTGGCAGCATGCTTCTTCAAACAAAATTTGTAGTCTGAGCAATACTTTTATGGACGGGTAATTGGTGGCAAATTAGACTTTATCAGTTCGATATTTTGAATTGTTTATGAGATATGCACAAAATATTTAAGGTATATAATATATTCAAAATATACACTCCTACTAAAGTGTCTTGGCAATTAGACAATAAAAATGGTGGTAACTAAAAGTACCTAATTCAGATTTTCTATAAAATCATCCCAATCACTTTGGAATAAAATTTTCATTTTATATATTTTACTATTAATTTCAAAGTATAATTTAAACCGTTGCTTTTAATTTAACTTTCGCTCCAGAGCAAAATTTGTTCTTATCCATAAAGGTTCTTATATGCAAATCAGACTTGTTCCGTAATTAATTTCGGTTATTAATCAATTTCAAATTACCACATGTTTGGCAACTTAACCTGAACTAAATCGAGAAATTTTCAACGCGTATGAAATTATAGCATAATATTTATTCATAGTATTTAGTGATAATTTATAGCTATATGTTTTACGATTAGAGATTGTGAGAGGTTGGATCAGTTTGAGGAATTAGTACCTTGATTATTAAAGTAATTAAAAATTTAACGTAATTAGTATATTAAACCGTCCTAAAGAATTGTTTTTTACCGATTTGCATCATCAAATATCAGTATAATCTTATACTTTTTACATCAAAATCACCAGGTCGAAATTCTGCAATCCCTGCTGGCTGTGAAATCTTTTATAGCATCTTTTATATATTTAACGATCAATTTTATTCTGCTCTGAAAAACTTTATCTGCAATATAATAAAAACTAAAATATGACAAAAATATATTTTATATTTAAAAGTCACACACGAATTTTTG
>NW_020538040.1:180659731-180702435 GCF_003426905.1 Ctenocephalides felis | reverse complement strand
ATATATATATATTACACATATTCAAAAACTATTAGGATTAATTATTTTTAATCAGGTTTAAAAATTTAGATATGAGTCGAATGATATTGTGATCAGATCTTTTATTAACACTTATTGACGAATTCAAAAGATTAAACTGCTTTCAAAAAAGTCTTTTAAAAGTACAATCCTCTCTATATAAATATTGGGTTCAAAGGTGAAATTATGTGAGTTTTCGATGGAATGTTGGACAAGAGTAGCTTTGGAAATTTCGGCTTTTATGATGAGTGACGCTTAATTCATGTTGTCTCATTCTCTATGAATGTAATGTTTGATGATTGTTTGCCAATGTATTGTTTTTGACAATTTTTGCAAGGGATGGAATAAACTATGTTAGTATTGAATTTAGGAGGGGTGGTGGATTTAATTGAAAACATTTCTTTAAAAGAATATAGAGCTGTTCCTGAAATGAAAATATTTTCTTCTTTGAGTAATTTGGCAAAATAATCAAATAAGCCTTCAATGTAAGGCATGATGTGAAAAGTTGGTTTAATATTGTTGTCTTGGAATAACTTGGAGATGGATTGATAATTGTTACTTTTATGATAGGAAAGTCTTTTATTGGTAATGGAATTGATGAGGGTGAGGGGATATCCGTTTTCTAATAAAGTTTTAGTTACTAATGTTGTGTTTTGGGTATGAAAAGAAGAGTGAGACAACATGATTGCGTGGTCTATCAAAGAAAAATGATTGTATTGACTTTATAATTTTTGGGACAATATGACGCGTAATGAAGGTATCTCCCGGACCATGTAGTTTTTCTGTACCAATTTGTGCAAATAATGTTGTCAATTATTACATAATCCATAATCCATTCCTTTATAACAAAATTTTTTTCTAATTAATCTGTATTGACCATTGTTAATTAATGTTAATCAGTATTTTAAAAAACATTGTATTTGACAGAATAAACCTGATGATGGAACGTACCTAGTTCCGAAACGTCGTATTAAACATCTTCAAAAAACAAATTGTTTTTTATTATTGGATTTACTGTTCGGAAAAGAAACAATCAATATATATATTATATATATATATATATATATATATATATATATATCTGTTACAAGGTATGGAAATAAATTAGGATTGCATCAGAAACAGTACTTTTGTTACAGCTCAATTCTAAAAGTAGCAGTAAATAAATCGTACAAGAAGTTAGTCGTAGCATTCATTTATAAATGTTATCTGTATTCCATTAATCACTAAATCTTACCGTTACTTAAAAAAAACTTCACATATTACATTGGCATCTAAAACTGATGTTTTATAATGCTCAAATAAACTTTAGCAATAAATTAAAATAGATGAATTATAAATGAATAAGATAATGGATATTTTAGTATTTTCGGGTAATTGACACAAGATCATGGTAAATAAGATTTAGAAGAAGCAGCTTTCTCCTAATGTTATTGATAGTGCAAAAGTAATTATGTTTATGGGTATAGAAAAAAAAATATAGATGACAGTTTTTTTTAAATTCTTCTCTTTTGGGTTTGGATAAGAAAGTAAACAACTTGATTCGCAGATATTTGATTACCTCCGAAGTTAAATCTGCACATCTAACACGTCTTTAGAAAGGCTTGCTATATTTTGCATTATATAATCTGACTACACTTTGGTGTATATAATATAATAATCAAAGCATGTAATGCAACTGAAACTAGACTGTGGGACTTTTTAGATTTCAGTACTAGATTGCTTATTGTTAGAGTGCATGTTGATTTAAATACAACCGCTGAGAAAGTATATCACCGTGGCACAAACATAAATTAAAGAAATATAAGCTCACAATAAGTAGAGTTGCTCATTACTAGGTAATATACACATTCATACAAACATTATATATATATTTTATATATAAAATTCTTCTGTGCGGGTGTATGATTTGATAGTTCTCTTAAACGGTTATTCGAATTTCGATAATTCTTTCTAAAGTTTGTCAAAGAAAATTTTTAAGATTTAATGAACGATATAACTATAGTTGTTGAAATAAATGGCAAAAATTGAACTGTCATCTGCTAGATATGTCAATTCACTTAAAATTTGAATTTAGCTGAAATTATGAGCCTAGATAATATTAGAATATAATATACAAGAAAAATGTAATGTCTACATTATTATTGCCGAAAAGCAGTTGAGATGTGCCAGAAATTAAAATAATATAAGAGTCAACAGTATATGTTGGCAGATGAAATTATATAATTCAGTTTAATAAATAACGCAATACTTATGCATGTCGTATTTTGGTTTACTTTACTAGATTATTTAACAATACAAAAAAAATTCTACTTATCAAAATAATGAATTAGAATTTTGTTTCACGTGTCAAAAATTCATTTGTTTGGAATTGGATATGGAATATTTAGCAAGTTGATCTTAGATTGAAGAGTGCTCATATAACGTTTATTAAATTATTAGGAAGAAAAATGTACTTTAGATATTAGAATTGCCAAAAAGCAACTAATATATCGTACAAGATTATGAAAATTATATACTATTAAATTATAGACTAAATTATTGAAGCAATTATGTTGTGAGGTAAAATCAAGTATATGATAGGATATTAAAAAATTTGGAACTTTTGAATTGTAGTCGTGGGTATAGGACAATGTCTACCGGGTCATCTAGTATATATATATATATATATATATATATATATATATATATATATGTGCGTGTGTGTGTGAAATCTTACCAAAGTCTAACAATATGGCGTTTGTGCATTTTGGAGGTTAGGTTGTATCGGTGATGCTAGCACAAACTAATCCCAGATATAATTCCAACTTTTGCTAACTCGACATCCAGCAGTAGATCAATCAATAACTTTGCTAACGTATTAAAGAGTTTGAGCAATGAGCGGCAATTTGAAAGATTTTATAATATAAAAATTATAGTTAATTTATTTATTTAAATTCATAAGTATACAATCGTGTCCATATCAATCGCGTGAATGGTGATGAATGAGTAATACAAAATGTTTTGTATATTTCTTTTTCGCTTTGTGAATTCGTGTTAGAACCGTTTATACGCCATATGAGCAAACCGCACACGCGCCTCATGATATCTTAACAATTGACCACGGAATATATAAATTGTACACAAATTTTTATTATTAAACTTAAAAAAATATTTAAAGATACAATTGTAATGGGCACAGATTGTGTAATTTTCTATCTAGAAGATTTTTTGATATATAATTATATGTACGTAATATAGAGAGGAGAGGAGACGTAGAAGGTGCTCTAATTTTTAACTTCTCGTAGGGTAAAGGTTACAGTAATCACAAAAAAAAAAATCGAAAATAATTTTTTTTTGCATATCTTCACGTTCTAAGGCCTCGTGAACAAATTTGGCATACCTTAAAAAATTGATGTATGTGTGTATGTATGTGTATGTATATGCGTCTGCGTGTGGTGTGTGCGGATACAATTTTTCATCGACGATTGTGTGAGCAGGGATCAGCCGATTTGAATGACTCAAAAGGCATTCGATTCCTATTGATAGGAAGACATGCTGATACCTTTTGGCAAAGGTAGGTCCGGTCGTTTCAGAGATTCAATAAATAAAGCCATTTGGCAGTCAAAACATATGCATATCAAATTGGCATATCGTCTTCAGCCTTAACGATTTCCTTCACCGTCAGTGTGAGAGAAATGCTACTAATGAATACATGAAATTAAAATAAAAAATATCAATTATATAGCCATATATCACGAGTGCGTACATATTTTCAAATGCTGGTCAATTAATACTAGTCCACCAACAAAAAACCCTTATTGTACGATTTCGTAATGATTTCAATTTGTTCTGTTGATCGAAATGAGCAATACATTTCGACCAAACTCATATATCAAGTTTGCCAGATTCAATACCTAATTGGCATGTGACTAACTGCATTCCGATTGGAACGCATTCATACGTGTGTGTTCTTTCAGCAATGTAAACCGCGTTAACTGCTTCTAGTTTGCGTTGGATCTTAAGTTGGAGAGAAAAGCAAACACGAAGTAGAACAAAAATATAGAGATATGAGGACCAATGGCACTTATGTTGCATTCTTGCTAATAGCATTATTTACAGAATAAATCGTTGCAAGCATTTGCATCTTGGACAAACAATCGGAAAAGTTCAATGATTCCAAACTGTCTAGTTGCTAAAGCCCACTGATGAGAAAGTCAATATTCGTGTATAGGAAATTTGAAATTTTCTGTACCCGATGAGTAACTTCTGACTTGAGGCAGCAAAATTAATATCTTCAGTCAACGCCTTTATCTTTATCTGAAAGTTAGACGAATACATTTATTATTTTCTATAGTCTCATCATTAGACGAGCAATTGCAATTATGTTTACGTAATCAACACTTTCCCCATGGTGATAAATTTGAATTAATCTTTTGCCATGACAGCACAGAGTGGCATTGAAATTATGCATAATAGAATACCAGGGCCGATCTGACTTCCGAGAAGCACAATCAGGATTTAATCATTTTGAATATCTAAGTTGTAGGGTAAACCAGAGATTAGTTTCGGTTCTTTGCGAAAATCATTGCATCAGTTATTTTTTATAATTTTTTTCAAATTTTGTACCAGTGTCAATAATAGATCACTAAAATAAAAATACTACTGTTTAAATATTTTACGCGTGATTGCCTAAAATCATTGAATTTAATGGGAATTTGGTTTTATAATGTCATAGAACTTAATTCAAAATTTTGTTACTTTTTACGATATGCAAGAATAAGATCCCTACTTAGCAGTCATCTAATATGAAATATATTTTCATGTCTCCAAATTGACCAAGTAAATTTTCTTCTTCAATTTCCGAGTTGGTTTGTATTTATTACCTTCTTGAATTTGTGGATTTGGATGTTGATTGAGTTTATAATTATACTTATTACTTATGCAAAGACATAATTGCCGTTCTAAAGAAGCATATGATTTATCTACGCATTATATAATATTAAAATTCATAAACCCAATAGTCCATCCCCGTCTCCTCTTCTCATGCCGGATCTATCTGGTAGGTATCTAATAATTCTGGTATCTACATGGTCAGCTTACGGCAGAACTGACTCACCGGATTCATGTATTTTTAAATGTCAAGTAGCCATGGTACAGTCAACAAGAGATTCAAAACAATTTCATAGAACGCGAAAGTTTCGATGTTATAATGACGCATCCCGTATCATAATAATGTTGGCCGTTTCCTTTCGAAGTATGTGGAAAGTCGATCTCTTGATATAAATGAAATTGATAATGAGAAAATAGAACTGATAACTGTTTATGGCTATTTGTGCTACAATCCGAACTTAAGTAAACATTTTTGACAATAGATATATTCATAGACAATTTGACCCGCCCTAATATATATCATAGTTGTCCACCATCATCTATTTGTCTCTATGTTGTGAGATAAATTAATTGAAAGTGGAAATAGAGAATCGAATGACTTTTTTTCTTTTCAAGAAATCTAATCACACTCTCGTTAGGATGTGACATTACAGAAAAGTTAATACACCCAGGCCTCGCTATACGGCCGCTCTTTATACGGCCTTTCGCTATAACGGCCCTCTTTAATTAAGGAACGTTTTCGATATACGGCCTAAAATGTTTCGCTATAACGGCTTTTTTAAATTCCCGTAGCGCAAGTTATAGTAATCGCAAAAAAATCGAAAATGAAAATTTTTATATATCTTTACGTTTCAAAGGTTCAAACGTTTTGGAAAAACTATAATATCAAGGATGCTGTTGAGAACATTAGTGAATCCTGGAAGGAATTGAAATCGACAACAATGAATCATGTTTGGAAAAGAAATATGGCCAGAATGTATAAAAACTACCGATGCAGAAGTTAATTTCCTTCCTGAAGTTAGACAAAACATTTTGGATTTAGCACATGATCTCGGTTTTGAAGATTTAAACGAATCTGATGTGCTGGATCTACTTGCAGCTAATCAGTTGCAAGCAGAGCCGGCAATTGATGAAGATACAGAACCTGTTGTATCCAAACAGCTAACATCAAAAATCATGTCGAGCGCTTTTGCATATTTTGAACAAGGAATAACATCTTCCTTGAAAACGATCCTGACATCGAACGTAGCGCTTATGTGTATCGAGGAATTAACTCAGCCATTAACTGTTATAAATCACTAAAGGAAAAAATAGACAAGAAGGCAAAACAAACAAGACAAATTTTTCAACCCACCAGCGCAAAATGATGGTGACAGTGATCTGTAGGTTTTAGTTGTTTCATTTTTATTTGAAAATTATGTAATGTTTTTGAAGTTTTTTATTTTATGTAAAATTTATGTTCTTGTTAGATATGTTTATAATTTAAACAAAATAAAAAAATAACTTGCATTTTGGATGAAACCATATTATATATTTATTAAATTTGGAACCGATCCCATTGAATTTGTATGAATACGTATTAGAATAATTGATTCGTTATACGGCTTTTCGCTTTACGGCCAAGTTTTGCGGAACGTATCTAGGCCGTAAAGCGAGGCCCCAGTGTAATTTCCTCTGGGTGAACTATCTCACATTTCAATCACGATATCGACACGCACTTACCTGTCTATCATTGTCGCAAAACGAATAAAACTTTCTAACACATTTGCCAATTGAAATCACATTTAGTCACACAAGTTTTTTAATATCATCTCCTAGAAAATTTTGCAATATTTCTCCATAAACCCAACAAGGTGACTCTGTCAAACGTCCATGAAATTTATGGCCCATTAGAAATAAAATAATGCATATGCATTTGGACATAAATATCGATTCGGTTGAGCAAGGATTGTTATTTGTTCGGGGAAAGTTATAACAATCGAATGTGATTTTCTATGTGGATTAATTAACGGGTTTGATAAAATAATTTATATATGTCATGGTCGGCGATTTATTAAATCTATTTGTCGATGTGTGCCATTGCATTCTTGTAACATATATGTACATATTATTCTTACAATTAGAATTTTATGATAATTTAATTATCTTGGCAACTACTATATTTTCATTTAATAAACAAGTAATCAAGTTTGAACTTAATCTAATTGGCAAGGATATTACATGTAGGTAGTCAATGATCACTGTTTCTCGATTTGTCTATTCTTGAGCAAAATATCGCATTTTCACATAGCCGCAAAATAAAAACATTTTAAGCATTAAATATGATTATTTTCTCAAATACTGCAATAGATTTTTTTGTCTAATTGCTTAATTGTGCCCTGGTTAGCACAAAGTCTATTAAGTTTTGGTTCCAAAACAATGAAAATTTCAGTATAGTATGAGGTCTATGACCAAACCACGAATCTAACTGATTAAGTCGATTATTTGCGCATTTCGGGAAGTTCATGCATCTTGATTTGGGGCAAAATGTCACTTCTAATTTTTGCTAATATTTTGTAGAATATTACCGATGTATCTATCATAAAGGGCACGCATAGTGAAAGTGCTACGTTTATTCTGGAATTTGTGTATACGCCCTCGATGTCCGCATCCAGTTCTTCCATAATGGAATTCCTTTCGCATTAATGTAATAATGATCTTCGCTTTGACTATCTTACCGTGACCTATCACGATTGCAATAGTTCCCAAACTATTGCAGACGCACGTTCATCTAAAGATCAGACTTTGCGATTTACACCAAAAGGTTGATCATTCCTCAACGTTCGTGCACTTATGTTAACTTATATGCGCCAATTTCTACATTGATTCATTGCATTGTTGTAGAGTCATTGCTTTTGTATTTACCAATACAAAATGGACCACTTTCATCTAGGACAGTGCTTTGAAAAAAATTTTTTTTCATTGATTATTCTAATTTGACAGTGGATTTACTCCTACTACGTCTAGTATTAAAAATCATTTGATAAATTCTTACAATTAGAGTAAGGAATTAAGCTAAAGTTTTTTTTTCTTTTTTTATCATTATTAAAATTTTTGAGTTACACTATTTTAAAATTTAGACATGACAAAAAAAAGTTTACTATTTTTGACGATTGCCATGCATCTAGGTGGTAAAGAAAATTGGGACAAAAATCTAAATATACATCAAATTGCAAAAAATAATGTCCAGAAAGTTTAAATTCATACTCCTATGTTTTATAGTCAAAAATCGCCGAAAAATCGAAAATAAGCTTGATTAAAAGTACTAATATTTTTGAGTATATTTGGGTAACAAATACCCAAAAAAAGGTCAACAAGTGAAATATTTAGAATAAAAATAGGCTGTATTTATACAAAATCACCTGACCAATGATAGTATGTTTGGGATTGCATGCAATTTGACCCGCCCTAATATATCATCTATTTAATGATCAGTTTAATGTTTTCTCGACCTGGCCCTACCTAATAGGGTTCTTTGGTGTGTTGGTTTGGGTGATCTTGAAGACGGTTTTTGTACTTTTATGAATGAGTTCGTAGTTAGAGTACTGTACTGATGGTAACGTTTTTATGGAACAACTAATTTGAAACATTAATTGCGACATTCAATTTTTTTTTGCAATAATTCATTTTTACATCTTCGAATTTTTATGATGGTTGATTTGGAAGCTGATTACCATAGTTCAGCTAAAGTTAATTTTAAATTACAAAATTTGGATTTAAGAAAGATTTGTTTATCTTAAGTACCATAATAAATTGACAGAAATTGTATATTAACTTTCACAAATAACTACATCAAAATTTATATTTGATTTTTTTATATACTTGAAAGTAGTCATTATGCTTCATACTCTTATTCAATTTTAGCTCTATATATATTTCCAATCTATATATGTTTTACATATTGGCATTCACATTTTTTGTAAATGATTGTAATTAAATCTTGAGAAATAAAGCAAAATGTTTCCAACTAGAAAGCCTTTCTCCGACATTACTGCATGAACTTAAAAATATATCATAAGTTTTACAAAAATTTTATCAATAAAAATATATCAAATAGATGTCAACCATAGAGTTATCTTTTAAAAATATACATTGTGAAAAAGAAAATTCAACACACCTAAAGACAAGTAAAACAGATACTTCTAAATAAATTACCCAATAGATCATTTTTCCTTTATACTGATTGCCAGTAAAAACTGACAGATATTAATAAGTTGATGATGAACATGAAATTTATGATTAACATTGATGAATAAAGATTAAAATGTAATTGATGAATGCTATAGATTTTGAAATATTACAATTTCAATCGATCAAAAGTCATTAAGTATATAGAACGATTGCGATTTATTGCAGTTCTTTGTGCCATTACACAATATGATTAAATCAGGTGCAAGAAGAAGAAAGCGTATATAGTTTTTTTTATCAATTCAGAAAACCAATATGTGTCTAGGTATGAATTTAAATTTATGGTTGTTCATCTTTAAGCTAAATTTAAATTTTACAAGCTACCAAACTGGAATTTTAGATCTCGATTTTAAAAGACCGTATAATTTAATAAAACTGGTAAATAATTTATTAATTAATTGAACATTTGCCATATAGCCGTGTCACCAAAAGAGGTGAAGATCGAAAGTATTCTTTATGTGGTTAGCGCTCTCTTCTCGCCTTCTCATCAAAATATATATGAATATAGTGAAAAGTGATCTGACCCATTTTTGACAATTATGTTGAAAGTCATCGAATCTCGAATATGTGATCCGCTTCAAGTTTTTAAATCAATTCGGTTCGAATTAAGGCCATAATACATATCGAAAGTATCGTGACCGTAGGTAATTTATTTACTAACAAGGCGCTGTTAACATCGCTCAAATTTCTATTTGCTAATTCATTTCTAATGCACTTGAAATTCAATCTTACTTTTGCAAATATGCGGATAGATTCTTGCTAAAAGTGTTTATATAAAATAAACACTGAATATTTGTGTATCATAAAAATATCTTCATCGATTGCGAAATATTCAAATGCGGCATAAAATGCCGCGGGTATATGCCGCTTGTATTTATTATTTCATAATCGAATGCTATTTTCGTACATGCATATAGAGAAAGTAGTTGACAATGTCATAAATTCACACATCATCCAAACTTTCTTGAACAGAAGCTAAAATACCATTTTTGATAAACAAACACGGATAGATTTTTTTGCGATCAATAAACAATTCCATTACACATCGTGATAAGAATGATCTAGGCCACTTGGTGAGTTTTTATGGTGAAGAATTTTAGAAGAGTAAACCGGAAACAAATTAATAATTTTGTTTGAAATTCCCAGTAATAAATGACTTGAAAATAAAACGTTTGATGAAAACATTAAGAGTCTGAATGATCGGTAATTTTGCGCACGTGCACGATCAAATAAATGAATCCATGAGATGGAATTATTATTTCATTTGCAAGAAAGTGATTGACTAAAATTGCACGTTTGCATATATTACCGTTGCTATTAAAGAACAATCATACAGACATGAATTTGAAATTACACAAAACGAAGAATTCTGAAAATGAATATTCTTAAAAAAAATCAGAAAACATAACTGTTGACTTGTTTGTCAACATACCATATAATTTTTGCTTTTGAATAATATTACAACAACAATCAGATATCTATTTAAAATGCATGTTCGATAAAACTCGACGAATCTCGTTCTATTTTCATGAATCTCGATACAATTTCGATACAGTTTCGATACAAATTCGATACAATATCGATACAATATCGATACAATATCGATGAGTTTCGATAAATCTAGATGCGATCTGGATACGATCTAGATACAATCTAGATACAATCTAGATACAATCTAGATACAATCTCCATTAAAATCTCGATTGAAATCTCAATGAATCTCGATACAATCTCAATAAATCCCGATGAATCTCGATACAATCTCGGTGAATCTCGATACAATCTTGATGAACCTCGATGAATCTTTATACAATATTGATGTTATACAATTTAGAAAAATTCATTATTATTATAACCCTATAGAAAGCAAGTAGCAAAACAAGAGCAACAATTTCTGGTATAAATTTAAATATATTTATTATATGTGTAATAATCGCTAGGAGGTATATTGAGGCCTAATGCACTTGAGAACAATTTCTATGTTCACAAATCTTGCTATTATACAATCTAGAAAAATTCATCCACGATTATGATCATTAATCTATAGAAAGCAAGTTTAAATATTTTTTATCATATTGCTCTAGGATTATTTTTAACTAGGAGGTAAATTGAGACCTAATGAATCTGAGAATAATTCCTAAGTATCTGTCCACAATCCTCACCCAGGAATCTAGTTATTATACAATTAAGAGAAACTAATCCAGGATTATTATCATTACCCTATAGAAGGCAAGTAGCAAGATAAGAGCAACAGTTTCTGCTATAAATTTAAATATATTTTATAGTATGGGAAATAATCGCTCTAAAATTATTCTTAACTAGGAGGTAATTTGAGGCCTAATGCACTTGAGAACAATTTCTATGTACACCCAGAAATCTTGCCATTATACAATATAGAAAAACTCATCATCCACGATTATGATCATTACTCTATAGAAAGCAAGTAGCAAGACCAGAGAAATAGTTTATGCTACAAGTTTAAGTATTTTTTATTATATTGCTCTAGGATTATTTTTAACTAGGAGGTAAATTGAGAACTAATGGATCTGAGAATAATTCCTAAGTATCTGTCCACAATTAAGAAACTAATCCAGAATTATTATCATTATCCTATAAATTTCAAGTAGCAAGAGAAGAGCAATAGTTTCTGCTGTAAGTTTAAATAGTTTGCTTAGGTGGTAAATTGAGACCTAATGCACCTGAGAATAAATCCTCGGATCTGTCCACGATCCCCGCCCATGTAATCGCGTTATTACACAATTGAGAAAAATCTCATCAAGGATACTTGTAAAAATCCATCTCTGGGCGTGCAAATATGTACTGTTTGTTAGTTCGTCCCGGAGACGATTGCCCTGTTCGGCATCGCCTTAATGATAAAGTCGGTATTCTAATGTGTTATGGAATTATGCGCGCTCTATGGGTGTGAACTGGTGGGTAAATATCGCGTTCCTTTACAAAGTTCATGACGATTACGATTTGATTCGATTCCGAGCACAGAAATGGGAAAAAACGAGCCCAGGAACTTGTTCTATAGTGGAAGCATCATGATGAAATAGAACAAAACAGCTATAAATATATCACTTGCTTCTTGGACGCTTCGGGCGATGTTGGTATCTATTGGAATAAAATGTAGCTTTTGGGATGGTTATTGGGATGGATCTGTGACCATTATTCGCAAGAATTTGTTAAAATTGGAAAAATAAATATAAAAAATTTGCTTATGATCTCTCTACCTTTTTTTTTTCAAGAAAACTGGTGATCTGACTATCTCTTAACTATTGGAGAGTTGAGAATCTAACAAGCACTATTTATTCTCAATTCAAGTGTCGTCACTTCTAACCAACAACTGTATAATTTTTGGTATGAATTATTAGTTTTTTTGGAAAAAATATTTTCTTAGAGCATTTTTCTCTGCAGGCACAAATTGTTCTCTAAATTTAGTCAATTTGTTCTACATTAAAATAAATAAATAGAGCAGCAATATTTAGACAATAAAGTTATGAAAGCAGGTTGTGTATATTTTTAGGCGTATTTTTGATAAGCACGAGATTATTGTAAGCAACTGCATATCTTCTATGTGTTTGTATGTTTATGTGTGTACAATTGCTATGCATTCATAAAATATACATCCATTTGGTAATCTGTTAGACAAAATTTGAAATTTGGAAAACTGTTAGACAAAGTTTGAAAAACTGTTAGACAGAATTTGGAACTGTTAGGCAAATCCTTTGAAGGCAAGTTTTGATTGAAACCTATTGGTAAGGCTTGGTCCCCGAAGTACTTTTTTTATTTTTCAGAAATTTTCTAATTTATTATATTTTCTCTCATCACTTTTTAAAACCTGATTATAATCTATGGTGACAAAATAACATATTTACGTTGCTGCTTAAATTATGATTACTTTGCTTGAATTATGAATAATTTTGTTGATCAGAACAAGCAATTGATATTCGTTGTGAACATGGAGATCTGGATAATCACCAATATTTGGATGTGATTTATTTGTGATTTATTTATCACGATTTTGATATTTGATCGATCATTGACTAGGATATTCATTCTAAGATGCTATATAAAAATACCTAAACAAGGTATTTTTCTTTATTCTTTTAGTTTTATTCATTTTTAATAACTTAAACTTACGTTGGATTCAAATATTAGTCAGAATTACGATCTGGTTCGATCTCAATTGCAGAAATAAAAAGAAAACAAGCACAAGAACTTATTTTATACTGGATCATGATAAAATAGAACAAAACAACTACAAATATTATAGGTTTATTGAATGCTCAAGGCTAGATTTTATCAGAACTAGTGGCTATATATACAATCATATCATATTCATATCACCATTTGATATCACACGATTAAAAAATATGAAATTAAGTGATTTTCTAGATTACTCAAGCGGTTGGTATAAAAAGTATCAAACGATTTGAAGTCTATATGCCTCGAGCTAAATTAAACATTTAGATGACGATTGTAATCTATAACAAATAATTACAACTGTTGAAATGTGTATGATAAACGTTTGTTGTGTAATAATTTAAATACTGGTAGTTATTTGTGAGTTATAATTGGTGAAGAAAACCAGATTGATTCTATATTTTAATTTTAAAAATTGTGACCCGTGGAAACATAATTTGGAATATGAGGCAGCAGAAACTAATTGAAGTCGATGTATTCTATTTATGTGGTCTTCTAGATTTATCTTGTAAGATACTTTTGTTGCACTATCGAAGTGCATTATTTTAGTTTCCAATAAGCCAGTAGTAAAATAAAAGTCAAAATTATTCCAAGAAGCCTAAATATTGGCTTGCTCCATGTTGCGCTGTCGATTACACCTGAAGCCCTTAATGATTTTTATTCAATCCGAAGTCGGTTGTTCACAGAAGAATTGATTGCTTTTCGTGATTATAATTCTAACAATGTCGGTAATGCAAATTAGCTTGATTGCATTATTACTGGCATGTTTGCCGATCAGAATTATGTGAGAATAAATCCGATTATTACAGTAGCGAGAGGCGCTCGACGTGAGTATCGCCAACTCCATTGTTCAGTTCACATTATAATTAGTTTAATAATAATGTATACCCGTTAATACGTATTAGATAAGATTATCAATTTCTGTTTTATAATAAATCTCTTTCACTTACATTCAATTGAACTTACGGTATAATGGAAACAGAAGCGTAGAGGAAAAAAACTTGTGGTGTATGGCATTGTGCCTTAAAGCAAATTGCTAAAACTTCCAATAGCACAATTAAATATTCAAGCAAAAAAAAACAAATATTGATGAATGATTAATAAAAATTATTTTGAATATTTTCAAAGCGATAATTATAATTACTATATATTTATTCGCCCATATAAATATACAGTGACGATCTTATCGCTCAAAACACTTAAAAATATTTACATTAAGAAGAGATACTGAATGAATACCATCTGAGGATGGATATTGCATACGAGTAGAATAACGCATATGAAATATATACATTTTATTTGAAGTGTAAATTTAAAATTTATATTTAAAGTATAAAACTTTATATATTTTTGAAAATTTTGGAAAAAAAATTCTGAAAATTTTGAAATTTGTTTGAACCGTATGAGTGACCTTTAAAAATTAAAAATCTTCGTACAAAACCGAAAAAAATGTAGCAAAATTAGAAACTCATATTCAAAATCTCTGTAAAATATCTGATAAACTGATGTGCATATGTCTAATGATCATGTTAGACAACCAAATCTCTTTATTTACATTTTCCTCTGTTTCTCAGAAACTGCTAGACCTGCCTCAAGAATTCAATAAATTTTGTCAATACAAGTATATTGTTTTTTGAGTCATTCAAATCGGGTGCTACCTTCTCTCAGAAGCTCGATTTCTATTTTCTGCATCTTTTGCTCCGTATCTTCAAAACGGTTGAATCTGCATTTGCCAAAAACTAAGCAGCACATCTCCCTATCAATAGGTATCGAATGTTTTGTACAAAACATTGTGAAAACAAAAAACATACACACACATCCATTTCTTTTAACTATAAGATAAACCAAAATGTTCAGGAACTATAAAAACGGGACGATAAACGAAAATTTTCGATTTAGAATTTTGGACGATTACAATAACTCATCCTACTGAAAGGTAAAAAAAAGTCTTTATTACACACTATCTCATTCATTTTTAACTCTTATTATACTCTTGGTCTTTATATTCTACTACTACTTTAACTACTCTTGTTGGTATCATCTATCCTTAGTAATCTTATATAGATACCAATACTGTCATTCATACCAACATTTCTACTAGTGACATCTATTCATAACAAAATAGTAGTTGAAGTAGTATTGAATATAGAGATAGAGATATAGACTCTATATAGATATATAGAGTCATAAATAGAGTCATATATAGTCATTAGGTAAATGGATAATAGGAACAGTGTGTATAATAGAGTCGACCACACTTAACACATTCTTTATAATTATCTATTTGTCACTTTTTCCAAAACAATACAAACAATTTAAATTAAATATGAAATTATTAATAATTTATTTCTTATTTCAACTATATAATGATCAGAATTTATTATTTCAGTAGCAGTATTTACATAAACTGAATAACATCAGAGTCGATGGGTTCTCATTTTCTCTACCGGATCTACTTAGCACTCAACACAATTTCACAAAATACTCATATAATACGATTTATTCATAAATCTTTCTACACTGAATATCTTTTGAACTGTGTTCAATTCCAGATTAGTCTTATATCGACGGATATGCCGAAGGGGCCTACACAAAAATCTGCTCCAAATTTTACAATTACTTTATCCGTCTAACGGTTTTTCTGTTGGTGGCAATTAGTCAGAAAGAATTAGATCACAGACAGCCGCTAAATAGATACTTAAAAATGATTGGACTAGTTTTTAATAAACTTTGGATGTTTTTCATTTCTATGAGTCAATGGGTCGCAAGATAATATATAGTAGTAATAATTCTGATTAACATCGATTTTATTTGGATCTCAATTTCTAATTCTGATAGTTGTTGAAAGTTTTACAAAATGATTTTTATGTGCATTGAAATAGTTGGTCGAATATGAATAATAATAATAATATCCTAAGCACTACCATTTTTTTCCACCATAAATAGAGCTCTTCTCCAACTTGCTCTACTATTTAAATATCTTTAAGATGTTTCAGTACCTATTTGAAATATTCAGCTAACATAGTTTCAAAGACAATATTTGTATTAATTAATCTAAAAATCGAATCCGGATATAATTGTAATCAATCATTGTTCCCGAGCAGGCGAGTAGTTAATGTAAAAGTGATGAAAGCCGATACTCAATTAAGAACAATTAACATAATTAAGTTTTAAAGGTCGATTTTATTGTTTAGTTCGCCATTTACATATCCGTTTCTTTATTGTCTTTTTAATTTTATAATTTAACACGAAATTGAACACAAGTTCTATAGAGAGAGCTTTTGTTTTCAATTGGGTATCGAACCTAAACGAAGTGGTAGGTCTTAAACCTACCTCTAATGAAAAATATAGATCTAAAATATGTTTACAAGTGAAAATAACTCCTCCCAGGCATTTCTGCAATAAATTAAAAAAAACTATCATCAGTGTTAGAAAAAATCTTATGATGAAAATAAATCAAATGTAGATAGTCTCACCCTTCCAATTGAAACAAAGTTTTGTACAAAATGAATAGAAATGATTGTGCTCAATTGATTTCAGTAGCAATAATTTAAAAATTTTGTTATTTTATAATCAGTTTCAAAAAACAGCTTTGTTATTAACTCAAAACTAAACCAAATCCAAATACATGCAATTTTTTTCTAGAGTAATTAAATCGAACTAGCAAATCTTCTGAATAGTCTGACTAATTTTGGAAAACAGATGAATCGATTCGTATGGTTGCAAGATATTCATGAAATGAGTAGATACTGCTCTTAAAAATATCACGTTACCTTTTAGAACAAAGTATTCGATTAGGTTTTCTGAATGGTTTTATTGAATATCTTCTCACTTCGTCCTGATTGAGCAATCACTCAAGATGAATCTGCAAGATTAACTCATTTCGTCATAATAAGAGCGCGGTGTGAAAATATTTTTTCTTAGAAAATGATATTTTCTCCGCATCATTAACATCATATCATCCAGCCATACCAGAGCATCAACAATGAAACCGTTGCAAAATCGTATTTATTACGACTGTTCTACATAACGTACTTATAAATAATCTCAAGTATTTTATGTTTAAAGAAAAGCATTAATTCTGCTCTCTTACGCAATTGTTTATTATGTTTATATCTTGTTTGTAATTATATTAAATAATAATCTTATTTAGCTCCTTGAAGATAGCGAGTACAATAATTGCAGAGGTACCGACATGCACTATTTTGTATTTGCAAATTGGTATGGGAAAACTATAGGTCTTGTTA
Source organism: Ctenocephalides felis (assembly GCF_003426905.1). Classification (NCBI taxonomy): domain Eukaryota; kingdom Metazoa; phylum Arthropoda; class Insecta; order Siphonaptera; family Pulicidae; genus Ctenocephalides; species Ctenocephalides felis. Next base: position 180,684,865 of record NW_020538040.1, on the reverse strand, counting down.
TGTTATATATTAAATTATTTTAAATATAATATCTTGTTATTTTTATTTCCTAACTGACGGCACAAATGTTATTTTTTATAGTTATTTCAAAACACAATCGTTTTATTTCAAATATTATAAAAATATGTTTCGATTAAGCAAGGCCTCTCTATTCATTTACATTATGAATTTGTAAAGTAATAGAGTTTATTTTGATTGACAAGCTATCTAATATAAGTATGTGCCACAGTTTTTTGTTGGTCCACGTAGCAGAAAAATGTGGTAGCTTCTTTACCAAGTCTAATTGCTACCACTTCAGTCTAACATCTTATTATGATAACAATAATTTCAAGAATAATATTATTTTCTTATTTATTGCACATGATTGTTTTTTTGAAAAAAAGAATATTTTGAAATGCTCAATTTGAGGTATCAGTGTAGTTGTTAACATATTTGCTAAGCTAACATGTAGTAAAATTCTCTACTTTCTTCACAAATTTGAGAAAACAATATACAGTAAAAAATAGGATGCAGAAAAAAATCATAAATTTTCCCAAGTAGAAATGAATCGTGGCGCAATATTATTTTTTACGTGAGTCCGATATAGTTTGTCAATATTGGTAAACAATGTTGGGCTCACATTCGAAACCAATATTGGACTCACATTCAGGTCCAATATGGGCTCAATATAAAAAGCAATATTTGCCGCTCATTAAAAACTTAAATATTTAATACTTATTAATAAAATGATTCTATTTATGTGTATTAATAGAGTTCATTGTGATTTAGTGAGAGAAAATCGCCCAGATGTAATAAACATGTTCAACTAGAATTTACTCAGTTTGATTTCTACATAAAATCAAGTAGCTATTAATAAATTAATAAATTCCAGAATCTGCATACCAGAACACATGCACTTCGATTCAAACATACATCCGATACTTCACATGCGATAAGGTTTACTACTTTTACTAAATATATTATTGTTTGAAGATAATGTAACTGATCTGAGAGGAAACACATAGCACTACATTCTGAGCTATACGCTGAGGTATTCAGGTCGTATAAATATGCTGCTAATATTATATTACTTGCAAAAATGAACACACACGCGCAAATATGCGAGAATTGCAATTAAAGTATTGTGAACTCAAAAAAATGCGACATGGATCGTAAAATATACATAATCGGTAGTTAATTAAAATTTTAAGGTATTTATCACTTGCGTGCCATAACACTTGTTTCAGTATAAAAGTGGTAAACAAATTCTTATATTAATCTGAGAAACGGACAGAGGTCAAGATGACGGAACTTCGCCAAGAATACGTTAAGTAAACGCGTAAATGAGGAAAACAACCGACTAGGATAGTAAAAATTTAAGTAAAACTTTAATCAAGTAGAGAATGGGTACGGTAGTGACAGCCTTCATCGTCGCTATACTAATTTTGAAATGTAGTCCAAAGAAAGAAAAATTTAGTATGTTTGTTCGAACAAGTTTCCATTATTGCATTGGGTCAGCGACAGCTTTGAAAAAGTCAAAAATAAGTTTTTTTTGTTCGATGTTTAATTGATGTTATGACTAATACATCGCATTTAAGGAGAGTATTTTAGCATTTCCAATGCGTATAACCTTATAATCTCAAAATATCATGTGTGTCGTGTATTTCAATTCGCATGCGAGTCGTGCGTTAGAAAACTGTATACGTACAAATCCTGTTTTCAAAACTAATTATAAATTTTCAAAGAGAAATTCTTTATTCCTATAATATAAAATAATAGACATGAAAAGCTTGTCTGTAATAAGCAGTTACTGAGTAAATGTTAATAAACGGAAGCTATTAATAACAAGATAATGACTAAAGTGAGTTTCGTGACAACGCAGTGGTCTTATCGAAATCCAAAAATTAAAAAACCGATATATGTCAAATAATGGCCCTGATAACTCAAATTATTTCACTAAATGCTTCACTTTCGACTCTCTCCTGACAATAGCCGAAGGTAAGCAATAATAAATGAACACGCTTAGAAATATTTAAATAGAACAAGTGTTCTCCACTTCAGGTGACGAGTGCTTGGCGACACTTCAATAGAAAACCATTTGAGAATGGAGAATCGAAAAACATTATGCTTTTATAATTTGAAATACACACGTCAATAAAATATATGTGAAAAGTTTGAATTCATGTCGTATTCAATACGGGATAATGTAAATCTCAAGATGAAAGTGCTTGAACAATACAAAAAATCTTCGCCAATATCACTGCAAATACTTCAGATCTTGGTCATTTTAACTTATTATAATGGATATCAATAAATGACACAGAAAATGATAATATTCTGATGATACATTAGCAATATACTTGAACGTCCAATCATTGGATTGGCATTCGATTTAGACATCCTGAGTACAACCAAAAATTTGCTGAAGTTTCATATCGGAATAGGCGCAGATACTAAAAAAAATCTGATAATAAATCTGATCTCAGAAGGAAAAAAAAATAGTAATACTAGTGGTAGCAGTAGTAGTGAAACAGCTTTATTGAATTTTATTCATTTTTTATAGTAACAATTGCATAAATATATTTCGACATTTTGCGACAAGAAAATCACGTATATTTTTTGCAATCAACGATACTTTTGAACCAAAACATCATTATGAATTTTAAAAACTGATACATGGGAATTCGTGGGTGACTTTAAAATATAAAAAATATTTCTAATAAATAATAGAAATATTCTAATATATTTTAGTTTTTATTATATTAAAGATAAAAAAGTTATTCAGAACAAAATAAAATTGATTGTTAAATATACAAAAGATGTTATAAAAGATTTCACAGCCAGCAGGGATTGCAGAATTTCGACCTGGTGATTTTTATGTAAAAAGCTGAAGATTATACTGATATTTGTTGTTGCAAATCGGCAAAAAACAATTTTTTAGGACTTCAGGATCACATAAACTGATGGTTTAATATTCTAATTACCTCAAATTTTTAATTATTTTAATAATCAAGGTACTAATTCCTCAAACTGATCCAACCCCTCACAATCTCTAATCGTAAAACATACAGCTATAAATTATCACTAAATACTATGAATAAATATTATGCTATAATTTCATATGCGTTGAAAATTTCTCGATTTAGTTCAGGTTAAGTTGCCAAACATGTGGTAATTTGAAATTGATTAATAACCGAAATTAATTACGGAACAAGTATGATTTGCATATAAGAACCTTTACGGAGCTGCAAGAACAAATTTACTTTGGAGCGAAAGTTAAATTAAAAGCAACGGGTTGAATTATACTTTAGAATTAATAGTGAAATATATAGTAAATGATAATTTTATTCCAAAGTGATTTGGATGTTTCTATGGAAAATCTAAATTAGGTTCTTTAAGGTTTACACCATTTTTTATTGTCTAATTGCTAAGACCTTTGTGGGAGTGTAGATTTTGAATATATTATATACCTTAAATATTTTGTGCATATTTTTTAAACAATTTAAATTACCGAACTGATAAAGGCTAATTTGCCATCAATTACCCATCCATAAAAGTACTGCTCTATACTATAAATATATTTGTTTTAAGAAGCATGCTGCCACCATGCCAGTGCAACAACTAGTGCGCAATTGAAATTGATTGATATCCTAAATTTATTGTAAATTTTCTCTATATCTTTAGCATTTTTGCATTATAATTTCTTTGGCAGCATCCATCGATGTGGTCCGGTCTTTGGCAATTCAGGTCAATTGACTTGTTCGGCGGAGCCGGATTTCGGCTGACTGGATTTTCGAACAAATTGTTTCTTTTTTTTTAGTTTGGGTTATAAAGCGCTCTCTTTTGCTTTGGTATCTGTCCCTGGGGCGGTCAAGTGTCCATACTTCGAAATAAATACAAAATGCTGATTTAAAAATAGAGAAATATTCATGACACAGGAATTTAGTTCAATTAACAATCGACGATTTAAGGTAAATTGTTACTTCAATATATCAGCTTGTGTGAAGAGTATTTTTATTTTCTTCACGAAAGATGTATAAAGGCTGTATGTATATTTGTACAAATGAGTTTTAACGTAAGATTCAAGTTTATAAAAAATTCATTTCATCCATTTATTTATTGTTATCCATATGATACTTGACATTCAACATCTTCAATGTGTTGTGTGAATAATTTGAGATTTCCAAGTACCTCTTTGCGTTAAAATAAACCGCAAGGTGTATACAAACGAAAAATAAAGAGTGAAGAAAGTATGGAATTTCACTTCTTTGACATGAAGAATGGTCGTAAGTTAACTGAGTAAAAAGTTCCAATAATAAATGGAAAATATCCATTCCATGGAGTGTTTGTATTTGTCACTGGACAACGATGGACAATATTAATGAAAATTAATTGAGAATGTGATAAAAATATTCCCGTTTTCTAATGCTTGATTTGATATAAAATGTGAACTAATTGAGCTTTGCCAAAAATTCTTAAATAATAAAAAGTACTATGTAGTATGACTCAGACACAGACGAGATTTTCTAAATCGGCTTTCAAAAATAGTTTCTTCCAAATTACTAATAATCATAACAATTCTTTGATCAATACCATTGCTCAAAGGTGAATTTTCTTCTGGTATTGTATTCACAGTTTTTTTTTTTAATGCAAAAATTTGTATTATTTAAAATTTATAAATTGTTGTATATTATATAAGTCATAATGATATTCAACAAACGTTACTATTACAATGATTAAATAATTCGTTCAGCAAAAAATACAATCCTTTATGTGATAAAATCAAAAACCGATCTCTAAAACATTTAAAAACAACTGATTGCATCTCGCCACACCTGCAAGAACAATTTACAACAAATTTCACTTTTAATTCAACAAATGTTAAAGGTAATCGTGATTATATCTATTAATATATAATATTCATTCATAGGTGATTTGATTTTCTATGTTTTTTGTCATTTTTTGTTAGAAATTAGTAATAAAATTACTGATAATGAGAGAGAAGCAAGCATTAAAACGCCAGGAACATACATCATATGATTTTGTTTTATTTAAGTTTATTAAAAATAAAACGTTTTTTCTATATTTGCCCCTGTTACATCTTGAACATTAGCCAATTATTAGTCGTAGTTAAAAAAAAAGTCGAATGCTAATCCAGAGATTGGGAATAATAAAAGGATATAATATAAGGCATTTCAACTGAATATTTTTTAATAAATATATATAAGAAAAATTTTCATATATATCTTTTAATCTTTCATCACACATTCAACAACAGAAATGATACTAAAATTGTTAGTTTTATAAAGTCTTATAAGAACTATTCCATTTTCAATATACTTATGCAAAAAAAAAATTGCAAAATTTGTCATATCAAAATTAGACACTGTTTATCTCTTTGAGAAATTGCTCAGGATTAAGTTATAACTCTGAATACATTTTTTTAAACCAAACCTGAGATCTGAAGGATCTATTTTATCTTTTTATAATGAAAAAAATGGAATGAGGTGATACTACAATAACGACAAAAATTTACGAAAATTAATATATTAATACGAAAGACTGAAGTTTTCAATTGAAGTCATATTTCGATCTATATTTTTAAGTGAAAACTGATATTACTACTGCTTGATACCAAGCTGTCCAAGACTAGAATAGAGACTTGAACTAGTGGTTGTAAGACCAAAGCTTTAGCCAAGGAAAACACAAAAATATACACGATAAAAAAAATTGCATTTGTTAAACGTCGTTTTAATTTTTTTTAGACTTCTAATGTATTTGATAATGTATTTATCAAATTAAGTTGTGTGATTTTTTATTTAAAATTCTGTTCTAGTTTATTTACTAATTTTTATTATGTTTTCTATATACGACCTAAGAGGACGTTCATTAATCACGTGATTGATTTTTAAAGGATTTTTGGACCTCCCCTCCTCCTTGATAATATTCAAAATTACCCCTCCACCCCTTACGAGAAAAAATGGTAAAAGTTTTGAATTTTTTTTTTAAAGTTTAGATTTCAAAAAAATAATAGTGATATCTTACTATACCCCTCCCTCTCTCCACGTGATTTTTTGACAAGTCCCCCCTCCCTCTAAAAATCTGGGGTGATTAATGGACGCCCCCTAAAGGTGGAACATATCTAGTTGTACAATAAATAATATAAGTTTAAAAAATATTTTGTTTTCCTCATTGCATTTCCTGTTTGAAGCTCAATACTAATATGCATAATTAATTTATAAGCGTGAAATTAATTATATACACAATTTATTTTATCCAGGTGTTTCAGTTTTATTACCATGTGCAATAGGTCAGTAGTCTCAGCGTTAAAATTTGCAAAACATTTTGTATTTCATTAATACTCTCGTTTATTTCAGCACTTAATCTTATGTAGAAATATGCAAATGTCCTATTACATATCCAAGCAATGGTGAAAGAATCTCGTTTTATATCATGTGCTAGCGCATCTTTCTAATTGTTTTATACATGTTACTCTAATTAGCTTAGTATTGCGAACATAGAAGTTTTCTCATTGCTAACCAGGAAACTATTCCTATGATAAACAGTAGAGAGAGCATAATCGGAACTTTGTTTATACAATATATTTGTTAAGAGATTGTTGATAGTGACTGAGAGAAGATCTTCCGCCTTGGGCGAATCTCAGAGCTTGAACAACTAACGTCGTGTGATTTCTATAGTTAATACGTAACCAAATGACGAAGCATTATCATAATAATCATTTTTGCACAGCAACCAGGAGTCCTATGAACTTTTTTTAGAATCAACCCAAGTGCTCTAATGCTTCGAAATTGATGAAAAAAAAATCTCTGAAGTTTTAGCTCTTAATATTAACTCTAACATGGTTCGCTTAATACTCACTTTATTAAATATATCAAATTTTTGTTTTAATATTTTTATTTATAATCAAAATAAGCAAATACAATGTTATTCTCCAAATTTTGATTCATTTGTCACTAAGTTATAAAACAAATGGTATTTTACCCATGTTATTTTCATAGAAATTTTGGTTGGAGTGCGGACTGTCTTAAAGTTAATATTAAGAGCTAAAACATTCAGAGAATCTTTTTTATCAACTAGGAAGTATTTGAGCTCCTGGGAGCAAGTAAACTCGAAAACATTCAAAAATTTGTTCTTTTTCTATATTTATTGTTAAACCATATTATTCATAGAAATTCATAAACCATACGTCCAATCACCGTGAAAATTGATGAAACTGTTAGGTACATCCCCGGACAGGTTTTCGGATATTTTGATCGAAACCAAGTGTCAAATATATTTTCGGTCAATTTTTATTTCCTTATAATGCGTATATAAACCCATATAACCCAAAATTTTCAACCTCCTACCACAAACCCCTATTTTTGTAAGAATTATTGTAGTAATTACATCATTTTTCATCCGATTTCTGTCAATGAACGTTTTTCACTGAATTTCGATTAAGATATTTTGAGCTTATTGAAAAGCTCAATTTTACATTAAAAAAATTGATCAAGGATTGCCTAATTCTAATACTTATTTTTAAATGTATTGGATCATTTTTTAAATTTTTTTTGATAAATACGTGTACATGCAACCCTCAATTTTCGCCTTCCTACAAAGCTTTCCAATTGTATTAATCATTTTTAACCTGATGGACAATTATTGTCTCTTTCAGTAGACGAAGTAAATTTTCACTGAATTCCGATTCAGATTTTTCAAAGTTAATGAAGAAGCTTAATTTTTTACGGGTAGGAAAGCGCTAGCCTTAATAATTATCACAGAACGCTGAATGTTTTGAACAAATTTTCTATATTCACTTTACTAGACACACATTTATTTATATTAAATAAATATACATATACAAATTAATATAAATATAGTGTAGAGCGGAGCTTGAAGGTCCGCTGGTATAAAGATATTTAAACTTTAATTTACGATATCTGAATAATTATGTTAAATAAGTATATGTTATTTACTTATTTTATGATATGCATTGTTATTTCAACAAATTTTTATCTGATTTCTATAAAAGCTTACATGTGGTTAGAAAGGTACAAAAATAAGATAATAGCAAATAAAAAAGTATATTGACTAAATAAGGAATTTTACAAGAGTTAAATCAAATTAATATTTATTCCAACTCTGCTGATGAATATTTAGGTATACACTTTATTTGGGTAAAAATGGGCTCATGAAAGTTGTGTTTGTCATTGGGTAAATAATGTAGCAAAAATCACTTATGAATCACAAAAAATAGTAAAAAACATATTTCTATATTTAGGCAATAATTGAGAGATTTAACTCCCAGCAACGCGTGATAGGGTACAGTTAGTTTTATTTTATGAAAATTACAATTTGTTATGTTTTTTGATAGGGATGGCGTATTTTTAACTTGAAGCAACAATGCCTAAAAAAACTACATTTACTTGGAAACATATTTTTAAAAGAAATTACGGGTTTACCGTAGGCCTACGAAACCTCATGCCCACCAGAAAGAATACTATATGATTTAAATATCAAATTAATGAATAAATAATTGCAGTTATAGTGTTGTAATCATTTTGTTCTACATATATTTTTTATAAATTATTAATGACTATAAAATTGAATATTTGATCCATTGTACAGTAGACGTTTATATGGCGTCATCCAATATTGCATACCGTACTTTTGACAAATATGGATTAGGCGTGAGTGTGCTACTCATAGTATGAATTGAAGAAAAAATGACACTATTTGCAAGAACAATACGATGATTCAATGTTCATATACACGCCCATGCTCTCGGTGAGTTTTGTAACTGTTTAAATTTGTCTGTTGTCTGTTACTGCTAGTAAAATTGATATTAACATATTACGCAAATATTGAACCGCTATGTGATTATAGGACTGTCAATATTTTCATCACAGTTATTACTACAGTAATGGCTTAGGACAACATGTTTAGCCCGGTTACATATAGGTCGCGATTTGTGGGATCGAGGTATAAAATTGGAATAGGCAGACAATTGGAGAAAGAGTTGGTAAATTATAATGATTTGAAGAGCTATTGTCATATGTCAAATGTTCTACTAAAATAGAAATAAAAAATAGAAACAAAAAATAAAATAGATGTTATTTGAGGTACAACAATACAAATTACAGGGTACTGAAATAAGGTGGTCATAAAATCTAGGATGATAGGTAACTTGCAGCTAGGGGATTGAAGTAGATTTTGAAATAGAGTAGAATCGCAAAAAAATCGATAATAAACTTTTCACGGGAACACGGTTCGACCAATTAGGATGATCCAAAAAACACTCAATTCTTATCGATAAGGAAAACAATTTGTACAATTTTTTCTATAACTAATATTTTTATATAACTAATATCGATTTTAGCGCATATTTGAAGTTTTTTAGTAAGTTAATCGACATGACAATTAAATAAGTCTAATTTTTATTATTTCATAATTGTACTAAGTTATTAGCACAATAACACTATTAAACATAAATCTATCACTCCATAATTTAATAAATCAATATAAAATTGAACAACATCAAAACAGAACAAGTTTATATGTTCAATTACACTCAGAAAATTTTATATAATAATTAATCAATTATAAAACATGTACGTAACACATAATGGTCGTTTTATCGAGTTAATGGCTTTTTAAATTATACGTGAACATTTAGCGCAAAAAACCTTTAATCAAATTCATACTACTTTCTCAAAATAAATTTGATACAATGGAATGTATTATGTATAACTCAAGTGTAATAAACCTCCTCATAATATATGAATGATTTATAAAATAATTATATTATATAGAAGTATGAAAATTACTTGCAGTGTAAAAATTTTGTCATACATACTTTAATTAAATTAATAAGCATAAATAAAAAAACTAATTTCAAATGAACGCTGCAAATTAAAAGTAACTCTAATCCTTTACACTCACGAATTGCGAGATTTATATAAAATTTGCCGCAAGAGCGTCGGCATCCGAGTGGAAAGGGTTAAGCTCTACAAGTTTCTAATATGATTCAGATGAAATGGATGATGTAGAGTAATTTTTTGCATATTTAATGATATTTGTATATAAAAATAAAAATAAATGGCATATATTAACATAAAATAGAAGCCCAACAAATACTTCATTTAATGTAAGTTTTTAAATAATATTAAAATAGAGATCATTTCATTTCTCAAATTTCATATTTATATTTGTAAGCAATAAAGTAATTACCTGAAATTAATTAATTGGAATTTTGAAGTTTGATAATGTAGTCCAAATGTAAACCACATTTTGTAATTAAACAGTTGGCAATTTTACTGACAATCAGTTAAAAAAGCTTTTGGGCAAAAGGTCATTGATCAAAATGCAAGCAAAAGATAGCAAAAGTTCATTGACCGAAATGGGCAATGCATTACATAATAATTGATTCCATAAAAAAATCTGTAGTTTTCTAAAGACAAACCGCAATTACTTAGTTGCCAATCGTAGTTAATTGTTATTCATTTATAATATTAGGCTTAATAAATTATTAGTTATACATACAATGGGTGAGAAAATTCGCTACCATACACGTATACAAAAATGTAGAGTCAAAGTTAAAAAAAAATAAAAAATCGTAGATCAAAGTATTTTTTTCTTAAATACCTAATAGTTATTTTTAAATGCCCGATTATTATCTAAGTAGTGCATAACAATAACAACAATCGCGTAACATAATTTACGTTAAAAGTAAATTTTATTCCGGTTTACGTTCGCATTTTAATGGTAATTTAGGCATTCTCTACTGACTCACATTTTAATCTCACGGCATGATTTCGGAATAAAACGATCGTAACTTTACTTGCATTGTAAATTGATTATATCATCAAGTAAATGATCATCGCGTTATAATAGGCTGCTCTGTTACGTTGGCACAGAAATCTCTTGTAATAATGGATAGAAGAGCTTTGATGAGAAGTTTACTTGCAAACAGAAAACGTTTTCAAAAAAAAAACTTAGGGGTCTATCTCCTTATTTTTGTTCTTACTATATACTTTTTCAAAACTTGAATCAAATTCTCATAGGCCATTAATATTTTACACTGTTTGGTTTGAATATCAACTCTATCACCATGCAAAATTTTATCAAAATCCCAAAAGAGTAAACCTGAGGTTCTCCTTGTTAGTAAGAATCAAAGCTGTAAATAGCAAATTATCGTAAACGCTTTCTTCTTCTGAATTAAATTCAATTTGAACTTGTATGACTTGTCACAAATATTAAATTTACACATCAATAATCCGACATGTTCAGTATATGTGAAAACTGAGTCATCGCAAATTTGTAGCCATAGAAATTAATATAATCTAAAAAATAATAAACTAAATTCTAGACCACAGTTCTTAATTTAGTCTACTAAATATTCGTATAATAACTATGTATCAAAATGAACTGTCAAATGGAAATTTATGTTGATAGAAATGTCATGAGCATATAAATTGACAAACCGAATGTCACCATTCAACCTTATGCCAATTCAAAATTATGCTACTCATAGCATCTTAATCATCGCATTGCCACTAGAATTAACTATATTATGGTCATTGGTTTCAGCTTGAAGTTGTCACTAATATTCAAAAAAATTATTTTTATTTATCACTAAAAAATTTGTTTGAGTAACAAGTTTACTACAACTCGGTCTATTCCTTCGATTGCAGCAGACGAACCTCGTAAATTAAATGCGTTGATTGTTCGATTTTGTGCAACGCACAAATCAAACAATCAACGCATTTAATTTACGAGGTTCGTCTGCTGCAAAGAAAATGCTTTGAATGGGCCTTATGCACGGTACAGTACCGTTCGTCGACTAAACCTGGTTGTGGTTGAAAATAAAAAGGCTGAAGTATTCACAACATGATCAGAAAAACAAATCGCCCAGTGACTGATGATGATCTAGAAGTTAAAAACCAATCATATTAGACAATTGTCAATTTTCTGTTTTCTTGGCCTTGAATAAATTACCTTGTTCTTGTTTCCAAATAGACAGTGCCTGACAGTGCTATATCATCTTGTACATTTTGTATAGAAGTATACGAATATGAATATAATTGAAATGTCTTCAAACATCTGGGAAATGCAATGAAATTGATCGAAATTACTAATACTAGCATCAGTACGTGGATTTTAATAGAAAGCAGTTACATATTACAATAAATAAATATAAAAAATATGACAAAAACGTCGAACTCCTTCGACAAGATTTTGACAATGACGCTCAACATCTGACTAGATTGTGGTTATATATACTGTGACCTTTTGTCCATATATACTATGTTGCTCATATTTACTTGACTAACTATTAGGCTTAGTTTGATTACAATGTCGATTTTCTCAAGGATATAGTAAAATTATCCCAGTTCCATCGGATTTATACAATCTGCGACAAAGCTCTACATCTTATACAGATTGTGCAAATTATGTTCATTGAGTTTAATAACAATCAATTTCATGTAACAATAAATAAAGCCCAAAAAATATAACAAAAGTACCTTCAGAATGAACTCTAGAAGGCGCGATACACGTTTGAACTCCTTCGACAGGACTATGACAATGACGCTCAACATCTGGCTAAGATAGTGATTGTGGCAACGCTTGACGTTTCACAGCCTCAAAAATGTTACTAAAACTAGCCAATTTTTAAATAAAGCTACTGTGTCATTTTTTCCATATTCACCATATTGCCCGTATTTCTTCTACTAACTATTATATTTAGTTTGATTACTGGGCCGATTTTCTCAAGAATGATATCAAAACTATTCTAGTTTCATCGGATTCATGCAATATGCGACAAAGCTCTACATCTTATATAGATCGTGCAAAATTCTGTTTATTCATTTAAAAAAATACATATAATAAAAAAAACTTTCAAAATAAGCTTTTGGAGACCCTATACATGTTAGAACTACTATGACAATGACGCTCAACATCTGACTAGATAGTGGTTATGGCTTAACGTTTTATAGTCGAGGAAACGTTACTGAAATTAGGCAAATTTTAAATAAGGTGACTGGTAAAGGTAACTATCCTGTTGTCCATATTCACCATATTGCCCGTATTTCTTCTACTAACTATTAAGTTTAGTTAGATTACTAGGCTAATTTTCTCAAAAATGATATTAAAACTATTCCATTTCCACTGGATTTATACAATATGCGACAAAAGCACTACATCTCATCTTATTCAGATCGTGCAAAATTCCGAGATCTCGGCGATCCTTAATTTTTCGCATACGGCACGTTATGCAAAACCGATATGTACAACTGTACACCGCGAATAACGTAACTGACGCGGCCGACGATGAAAAACGGTAAGCCGCGCCGGTATTGTGCCACTGGGACTGACTTATGAAATTGTAAATCTCAAATGCGGTACAGATATATTTACGGATAAATAGACACATAACATAATTTACTATCATAATTTAAATAGAATAGACAAACCAGCCGCTGATTAATTTGGCTGGTTGGCCGAACCGAAGTGGGTTCATGTATTCTGGAGTTGCGCCAAGCTTCGTGAAAGCTTGTAATGGATTGTTCTATATTTGTTAAATGCATGTTTAATGATGGACATAACATTAAGTATAATGTCTTAATCTCATGTGCTAAAATATCAGTACTAAGAACTATATGACGCTTCGTTCTCTCAAAAACTGAATTACCATTTTTGGTTCTTTTTGTCCCGTATCTTGGAAACGGCTAGACCTGCCAATGCCAAAATCTAAACAACACGTCTCCTTATCAATACAAATCGAATGTTTATTAATTAGTCAAATCGGCTGATTCGTGTTCCCGAAATCGTCGACGAAAATTTGTATCCACACACACACACATACATCCATTTTTTTAAGGTATGCCAAAATGTTTAGAAACCTTTGAAACGTAAAAATATATAAAAATATTCATTTTCAGTTTTGTTGCTATTACTATAACTTACCACTCGGGAAGTTAGTAACTCCAAAAGTAAATATCGGATTTCAGTCCCAATTCTTCCTTAGTCAGAAAATTGTATGCAAAATATCCATAAATAAAATATGTTGCAATAAAACCTCGTGGAATACTATAGTCGTGGAAGTATAATGAGTATAAATGTAACAAACACTAGAGGAGAAGGTAACTTTGCAATCCAGATAATGTATACAAAACTGGTTGTATATTTTTTCATGTACGCCCATTCGGCCCTGACCTAGCATGCATTGTTGATATACTAAAGCAAATTACATGTGCTGGAAAATATAAATTAATTTATGTATATCACGGCATAAAATACGAATTTATTTTAAATTATGTTTAAAAATATGCAGACGGGCCATTGAGACTGTATATATTATTTTGGTTGCATGTTCGGTTGAAATTTGGAACATCCACTCCACCCATATTTTGAAATATTTGTTGATTAGGTAAAAACACTCAAGATATCAATTCAAAGAGAAAAACTTGCAAAAGACAATCATATACCAAGTTTACAAACATGATGTGTTTCATCTAATGTGATTATGATAATTCGTAGAAGACATTACTCTTGATCAGGATAGCAACATATTTCGAACAAGATTTTAAAAAACGCAAGTCAAGATTTAAAAAAAATGCAAAATTGATATTTACACGAATTTACTATATTATCTCAACTTGTTCCAAAACGTATTACACGACTTATAATACATAATGTATTTTTAATCCTCAGATTCAAAACTTAAAACAACGAATGGTTGCTATTTAATGAAAAAATAATAACATACAATTTTCAAATAAAATTATCTAGCATGCGAGCCTCAATTTTTTTTAACGAACTCAAATATAGTATTTGCTGTTCGTTATTTCGTTAACACATGACAGTGCATAAAAGTTGACCCAATAAAGAATAGTAAAAAGAAATAGAAACTTTACGATAGATTAATTTTCATTGAGAAACAATGTGAGTACGAAAATCATTTCTTGAGGAATTTGGTTCGGGAATTGATTATTTATGCTTGTACATGACACCAAGAAATGAATCATATCATTGAATAAGACACACAATTTGTAAAATATTACAAATGCGTTATCTGCAATTGTATTAGAAGCAAAAATTTCCCTGAATTCTTTCTTTAATAAAAGATATTAATTGCATATCACAATTTCAAAGTTTTGTTCTAAAATAATATGCACCCTGATGATGACTTCAATTCCGCGTCCAGTAAAAGGAATATGATTTGTATAATGAATGATTTAGTATTTAGTTTCAATTACTTAAGCAAAAAATATAATTACACAAATTTCTAAATATTCCTTGTTTCTATTAAAAAAAAATTGAACAACATATTTTCAATATATTAACTTCGACGTGTCTACTACAACTATTATATTAGCTCCAATAGTGTATATCAGAATATAAGTTTACATAAAAAGTATAATATAAATAATGAGTTCTATACAATTTCCACAACTAAATAATGTTTGCTATAAGTATTTTTATAATGTAATAATTATTAAAATCTTACCTTTTATTGCAATACACAGCGAGATTTATGGATTCCATTTCAATCATCTGAAAAAAAATCAAAATTTTAGATTTTGTTGTAAATTATATTAAAAGTAAAAATAACTGAATTTGTACTAATTAGATATATAATTTAAATTTGATCATGAGTATAATTTTAATCCTATATTTTTTTGTAAATAATATGAAACAGAACTCAGAATATTAACTGCTATAAAAAGCAAATGCAACTAAATAAAATTTGTAAAAATTGGTTCTAATGTATTTAAGAATAAATATGTCTTATAATGGTTTTATAAGTAATAATAAAAATATACGCAGACTTTTAAGAATTTAAGCAGATTATTTTTAACACGTTTGCGAGCGTGAATGCTAGAGCATTCATTTTCATTGTGATGAAGAATGACATTAATGCTTTAGCATTCAAGTTTCAAAATCAATTATGTTGAATTTAATTTTATATAATTATACGTTTTTTAACCATTGTACATGTCAAGGTAATGACTAACTGAGTTTTAAATTTTCGTATTATCTTTTCTCGTAGTCACAAATAGTAGTGGATGCTATAGCATTCATAATAATTAACGATGAAAATATGATAATATGACTACTCTTATAAACGGTTTTTAATCAAGTTTCGGATATCACAACCAATTTAAAAAAATAATCTGCTTGAATTTTGATTATTTCTTTATTATTAGGTACAAGAACCTCTCTGAAACATATGCTGTCCACGAACATGTTAATAATATATAATGCCAATTGATAAAAAAGCAATAGTGGTAGAAACCAGTATCTATAAAAGTTAAATACAAAGAGCTTGTTCGGACGTATTTTCGTTTTATTATATTGGCCATGAAGGTGACAACGTTCAGGGCATTAAGCTTTACACGAAATAGTTGCTACCTCTGGCAGAGGGGGTAGCAAAAGTGTTTTAATTGAACTAGTTGTTCACTTCTAAAAGTAAAGTCCGCTTAACAACATGAATAATAACCAATAAATATATTTTCTTTCATTATAACTTAGTAACAAATCAGTGATTGTAATTAGAACTGCAATAAATACACAATATGCAAATAAATCAGTGTTTAATACAGTCCACAGCTACAAGGGTTAAATTATAACCCAACAACCTGAGTATCAAAGGAGAGTTTTAATAAATTTCGTAAGTACGTAACACAAAATTACAGAGCTTAAAATCGTAAAAGTAAGGTTCATATAAACAATTGATACCAAATTAGCTTATTAGATACTACTAAAAGTAAATGTTTGGAAATGAATGAATACTTTCAGTTTAAATCTTCAAAACAAACGATCATTTACTAAGATTGCTCTTGTTTATATTTTCTCTCCGAGATATTGAATTACAGTTATTTAATTTATGTCACAATGTATAGGTATATGTCCATGTTGACAATGAGAAAGCAGCACATGTCATATATTACACTATCGGGGCTAGAAATCTCTTGTTCACGTCAATCCAACAAACATATCACTAGACTAATTTTAATCTACAAAAAATGCTTACAAGATTTCCATTCTCGAGAGCGAAATTCACTTCTATCATCACTTTTACATTATCAGCAACATTTATCAACAGATCAGAGAGACGCCTGAAAGAAAACCCGTTGGTTTGTCAAATTATTAATGTGTACATGCGGCAAAACGCGGAACTGATTTGATTTATGTAAATCAAAGCGTTAGAATCTATAAATTGAAAGTAATGAGGCACGTATTCGGTGTCATTCTAATGTAGAGCAAGAGTCGTTATCGGCGCGGCTCAAGGCGGCTTTTGCTCGAAATCAACTCTAAACGTCTTTCCAGTTCAACCTTCTTCTTCGGCCGATGCGCGAAAACGCGAAGCCCGGAGCTCCGGAATGCGAGTAAACTCTCTAATCGACCGGAGCAAAAATAAACAACAGAGCGGAGGTTTAGTTGATGATCGTATAACAAGGAATTATAGTATAATGAAAAAAATTAATTTAAAATTTCTTGGTTATGAAAGTTTGCATTTATTAGGTTGGCAACTAAGTAATTGCGGATTGTTAGAAAACCAACAATATTTTTTTTTCTAAAAAACTATTTTTTTTTTGTATCATCATCATCTCATTTTCATGTAACTTCTGGTTGTTTTTAGTAAAAACCTGAACCAGGTACAATTTGACACCACCATAATCATTGAATCGTTCACCATTCAAGGAGTTGTGTAAAGATCAGAACAAAAAGTAATCAGAAGGTGCAAGGTCACTAATATATGGCATATGTGACAAAACAACCCAACAAAGGTCCAAAAAATTTTGCCAGAAATATGTAATGCCAATAATGGAATTAATCACTGTTTCAGTTCGCCAATTCAAGCTGCTTTGATCCAAATGCATTATTTAATTTTATTAGTTCTTTAACGTAGGCATCAAAATTGGTCATTCGGTTGGTTATCAAATCAACAACAAATCAAACTATACAGTTCTTTTATTAACTTTATATGAACGAGAGAATTTTTTTGTCTTTTAGTGCAAAATCACCACAACAAAAATTAATTTTATTATTAATTAATTTTGCCGCTGTTTTAAGGCTTTGTCACCATAAACAGCTCATCACTTTTTATGAGCTCGAACTGCCTTTTTACATTTGCAGAAATGAGAAACAAATTTTTTTTCAAACAAATGGATGAAAATCTCTTTCACTGATGATATCTGAGGGAGCGTCCATTAATCACGTAAGGTTTTTAGGGGGAGGAGGGGGTTTGACAAAAAATCACGAAAGATCACTTGTATTTACTTTTACTTGATTTTTTTTAAAAATCCAAACATTTAGAAAAAAACAAATTTTACAACTTTTTCTAGTAACTAAAAATACGCGTGATTTTTGGTGGGGGAAGGGGGTAATTTTCAATATCGCCACAAATCACCAAGGGGGAAGGAGGGTTCAAAAATGCTTAAAAATTATTACGTGATTAATGAATGCCCCCTGAACTACTTACAATTCATTAGAAAAGAATATTTCACTTTTGGGCTACGTTAGCACACCTAGACAAAAAATTTACTGTTCTGAATTCAAAAATTCAATTTGACAGAACAGAATATTTAATTACAAGTTATAAAGAGAGATATATAAATGAGAATAAATAAAGTTGTTGAAAATTGGTCTTAATTTACGATAAATATGTCAGAAGTTCTAAAATATAATATTGATATCGAAAATTTAATTTAGCACACCAGATTAATAAATATGTTATATAGAGATGTGTGAATGAGAATAAATAAAATTAATGAAAATTTGTCTCAATTTACAAAAATAAAATATTTGTCAGAAGTGGGATTCGAACCCACGCCCTCATAGAGGACCAGAACGCTCTATCAGTTTTCAACTGACAAGGTAACCTTGAGTCTGGCGCCTTAGACCGCTCGGCCATCCTGACATATGAAAGACTCAGAACTTTTCCCGAACGCATTTTCGATGAAATATATAAAATTTGAATTGATAAAGTTGCATTTTTGGTTAATTAGATCGATTTCTATAAATTAGATTATCTTAGATTAAATTATTTTAGATACTAATATCATTTCAAATTTTACTAAAATTTTTGGTGTGACATCAATAAATATAGTTTGTTTTTTCACATTATGATAGAAAACCCAAGAATAATTTAAAACACTAGACACACGGTCATTAAATAATTCATTTTTTAACAAAATAATCTTAATAACAAAATCATCAATTTTTACTGAATTATTCTTCATTGTAACTAAAAACCCTGTAGTTTCCCAAGAAAAAATGGGAATTCAGATACTTTCTATGCCCAGTTTTTTTTTTTGAACCATTGAGATTGATAGATCCAGTTTCCCAAAAATCTTAAAAAAAAATATTTCTTTCTGGATATATCAGAATTATCAGAATATTTAGAAACAAAAAGATCAAAAACCAATATTCGACGTTAATGACTACGGATAGTTAATTTTCACATTTGTCCGGACAGTACAAAACTTTTATTGTGAATAAAAAATAAAAGTAAAACATTTAATATTAGATACTTTAATGCCATAAATAATTTTATTTTGATATTGTTATTATTACTTTCATAAGATTAAGGTTGCAACAGGTATCAACGTATCAATTTCACTTTTCAACCAAAAAATCAGAAACCAGATATTTAGCTAATTTTTGATCCAATCGTTTTAATAATTTATTAAAATTGTTTCGCAAAAGGCAAATTAAAATTATTGAATATAAATAAATAAATAAATTCTATCATTTTCTCAATCAATTTAAGTGTGAGCAAATATAACAAACTGCAACGGTTTTTGGTCATTACATACTATTTAAACATTACATAAAAAAAAAAACAATTGCATTTATTTGCATATTTCAATTCGTCGTATTAAATTCAAGTATTCTGTTACTATTTCGACCATAACATTTATTCTTCTGTAACCTGATGTAAGGCATCTTGGACTATTATGTAACACTCGGGCGTGCAATGTTTCTTATTCGTAATTAATTCATTTCGTTCAGAACAATGAAACACCTACGTCGGCTGGTAAATGTAAATTTGTTAAGGAATTCAAATTAGGAATCTCAAGTATTACAGTTATTTTGCGAAAACAAACTAATAAATAAAATTTATAGCTCCTTATTAAGACCAAGATTGCTCTTTTAATGTATTTTTTTTACTTATAGAAATTTAATTCAGTAATAATTATAGCAAAACTACGTTAAGACCAATTTTAGGGACTGGTCCATAAACGCGTCTTATGCAAGAAAACTTATTATGCGGGTTAAGGAAAAGATAGAGTTCCAAAGTGCAGGGTGACCTGCGCAAACTCGAATTAAGCATGATCTTTTTATTAGCGTTTAACTGCATTAGCAATATAATATATTGGAGTATTTGGATATAAAATCTATTACGTATATGAATGTTTTATTTATGCAATAATTATTTTTATGATATCTCTATCATAATTGTGAATGTTGATGTTTGCAATGTAAATTTTTGTATTTAAACTTAGTTTCATACAGGAATGTTGATATTCTCTACATAAAGTTAGTTTCATAGAGAAATTATAAAGTTGATAATTATAATACTAATACTATACAATAACAATTGTCACAATAATAAATAAAAAATTTTGGTAATTGATTTCATATTCGAACACTATTAAATTAAATTTGAAATAATCAGTATAGAATTGATACGGTATTATGTACATATATATATATATATATATATATATATATATAAGTAGTTTTCTAGATTAGTTTATCGCAATAGCAAAGATCAAACAAATTATTGACACTAATTAATCAGAACCCATACATTAATATTTGCTACTTTGTAAGTATAAAGTCTGTGAAAAACATTTTAATGATGTACTAAATGTACAAAACAAGTTCTTGGTTTTTTTTTATAGAGTTACATATTTTTAATAAACCGTTATTCCAATAATTTTGCAATAATATTGCTAATCAAAAAAATCTTTGGTGACAAAACAATTGATTTAGTAGTAAAATTATTTAAAGCATACATTTCATATCAAAATTTACTCTATTATGCTGAAATAAACCTTTAATAAATATCAATACTTGATAGATTAAATATGAGAGTAATAACTAATTAAAATTATGAATTTTATATTAATAACATAATTTGTAGACTGAATTTTAACTTTTTATATTTTTTTTTCAGGTGAGTTATGAATAAAAATCTAAGTGACATGCTCTATACATGGTTTGGTATGTATAAACTGAATGATATTTTTTTTATTTTTAATAAATTAATTTTTATAATTTATAATTAATGATTTTTTTTTAATCATTTACAGTAAAAATTACTAAATCATTTACAGTAAATATAATATGCGTAGTTACCTCTAAATTTCTTTCAGTACAATTTACTTGTATACATTTAAATATTTAGGAATAAAAAGAAGGAACTGCAGTATGTACTCAAAATTGTGTTTCACCATTGGTACAAAATTTGTTAATATTGTTTAGCATTTTGTGTTAATATTAAATGTTATTGGGTTATTTTATAAACAAAATTAATCAAAATAAAATGCTATTGATTAGCGAGCAATAACTCAACTCCTTGCAAATAGATGGCATATGGGGTCATGGAAAAAATCATAATTTGCCTTAAGGCACAATGCCATGCACCACTAGTTTTGATATGTCCTTTACAATCGTTTATGGAACTATTGAGAATTCTTTGTCTGGAATGTCGGTTTACACTTTACCAAAACGAGTCGATTGTGAGATGTGGGTTGTAAATGATGTAAAAACACACGCGCAGTTTAGGTTTATGATTCTCCCAACCAAGGACATTACAGATAAAAAAGTATATAAATTATTCGCATCATCTAAACTTGGTTATTTTTAGTCATGTTTTGTTTGTCACATCTAAAATATGCAAAATTTGTGTTTTTATACGAAACTGATGGGATGTCTAAAAGCTTTTTATCTCTGGCATTTCATACTTGAGCATGAATTGTATAGGATAAAATATGGTAATTTCATTTATTGTGGTAATAAATGTTTTACAATTGAAAGAATACCAACTTTGTCAAATATCCAAGAAAAAATTCATTAACGATTATTTATCTCGGTAATTGGTCTTGTTTGACCCTGTCGTGGAGTTGTGGTAAAGAACCTAGGCCGGGTTCGATTCCAACCTCGGCCAGTTTGGTATCAAGCTGCATGATATTAGATTTTCACTTGTGATCATATTTCTCAAATATGATCAAGTGAAAATAGCCTTTTAAGAGCATTGCTGCAACATATAACTAATGGATATACACTAATAGATATAAAAAAATTCCAAAAGCAATTGTTTCGCCAACACGAGCAAAAAGTTTTTGAATCATTCAAATCTGGTGATTAGTTCTCTCAAAAACTGCCATTTTTTGCATATTTAGTTCCGTATCTCCGAAATGACTGAACCGGCTTTTGCCAAAAGCTAATCACCGCATTTTCCCATCCTCACGAATTGAATGTTTTTTGACCCATTCAAACCGGGTGCTCCGTTCTATCAAAAACTCCATTTCTGGGTGCCTTTGCCAGAAACTAATCAGAACATCTCCCTATCAATGGGAATCGACTGTTTTGAATCATTCAAATCGGTTGATCCGTGCGCCCGAAAACGTGGACAAAAGTTGCTGATACACAAAACACTCACACATCCATTTTTGTAAGGTATGCCAAAATGTTCAGAAACCTTTAAAACATAAAGATATGCACAAATTTTTAATTTCGATTTTTGGACGATTACAATAACTTACCCTACGTGTGGTTAAAAATCATATTGAGTCATAAAAGAGTCAAAAAGCTATACCAATGGTTTCCAAAAGAAGGTTTATTAAAATTTTTGATACTTTCAATGGCTAAAAAATAACCTCCAAAAAGCACGAAGTCAAAGTAACAGTTTTATTTGTAAGTGTAACGCTTCAGTACTTATTCTTTTGAATTGCTTGATGTTATCCTTTTAGTGACATATAAAATAAAATAGGACACCGAGAATAGCTATAACACTGATAGTACAATTTTGAAAATAATCTGGATGATCAGTATGACCTTGTCCTAAGATGTGTATCTGTGATGATATTTTCAAATTTTATTAGCGCAAAAAGTTTATTATTATTATTATATACTTTATATGTGTGTAAAAGTGTGTTTTTCCTAGATCACCTCTATCTCTGATGTTTTTACGTCCAGCTTAGCCTTCGTGAAATAAATTTCATACGTGGGTTAAACATCGGCGTTCTATCCATGACCTCCAGTTGGATATTTATAAATGTCATAGATTATTAGTATCTCGTGTGAACATTATGTGGCCGAGAATTAAAATAATTAGAAAATTGTGTCGTGATGCAATTTTACAGTTCTTTTGAGAGAACAAACGAGCCATGCGCTTAAATTACGGTTTCACAATAAAGTCATTTCAATTATAACATTGCTCATTTTTCGTTGATTTTATATATAGAAATAAAATTGTTATCAAGAACTCTAATTATATGTGCGTTAATTGTTTTGACAATTGTTTATTGAGCAATAGGCACTTAAAATGTTTTGGAGGTAATTATGATTCATAAACAACTCGAATACAATCGTGTTGAGAGAACCGTTGAGATTACAAAAATGCTATTAAAGATTCAAAGACAAAACCGTTCCTTCAATTATAATATGATTATAATTAAAAAAATTATAAATTGTGGTGAATTTAAATGGTATAAAACTTAATATAAATATTGTTTATATTAACTAAGAACGATTGGTGTTCATAGGGCCGTAGTTTTAGGTTTGTACACTTAGTTTTGTAGTTATGAATTCGCAGGTACAAATCTGCGTTTTAGGCAACTTGATATCAAGCAGAGGTATCAAAAAATGTAGGTAAAAAGATGTTTTCATTTTTGAATTATTTTCGATATATAAACCAAAAAATTTTTTTAAGCAATTGTTTTGTCAACACAAGCAGAAAGTTTTCAAATCATTGAAATCGGATGCTTATTTTCTCAAAAACTCGATTTTTTGTACATTTAGCTTTGTATCTCCGAAATGGCTGGACCTGCCTTTGCCAGAAACGAAAACTTTCATTTTCGACCCATTACTGTAACTTATCCTAAGGGAAGTTAATAATGTATAGAAGATAGGAACGGAACATCTCAGTTTTCTTGTATCAATTTCAGCTTGTTCAACCAAGATTGCTTAATGTAATTGATCAGAATATTTTTTGTACAAGTGGAGCTATTACTCTAAAGTTATATTTAAATTTTTACATATATCCTATTGTTACTATAAACTAAATTATCATTCATTACAGGTTATTAACGTTCAAAAGTGATTTTCGTAATTAAGGTAATCGGGAAGCGTTGATTAGCAATTAAAACCGTTTTTGATGCGAATTTAAATCGCAGAGACAGGCAATACGAATGCAAAAGCATTCGGTCTATGTCCTTTTACGATTGTGTACGTTTTACAATTTGAATCGTGCCGCGGTTTCCATCAGCAAATCAATTACCAAGATTAATTCGATTAAGAGCAAGAAATTAGAAACAGAAGAGTAAATCGCTCTCGGGGCAAAGGAGTTGATGTTGATGCATCCGAACAACGGAGGAGAACTTCTAAACGTTGACGAATCGACATTGGAGTTCCCACGAGGAGGATAAAAGATAAATGGGCGTCGTGATTTATATGAATATCGATTTGAAAGCCGTATACCATTTGTGGTTATTGATTTAACTATAAACAAAATCGCTTATTGTAGAATAATTCAAATTCTGCAATTTTAAAACGAATAGCATCTGAACTGAAATTCGGCTCAAGGTACGTGTGTATGCAAATACATTGTTTAATTAAATGTATGACAATTTTTTTTATTATATTTCTCAAATAATCAAAATCTTTGAAATACTTCGCATTTACACTCCCAGTTCTATCGTGACCATACATATGTTCAGCATATTTTGAGATAATTTTTTAAGCGAAATAAGTACATCATGAATCCCATCAAATAAAAATCTCAACTTTTGTTTCATATTTTGATATTTTTTGAAAATTTTCAACTTTGAAAGCATCAAGACTTTTAAACCAGGAAAAGCTTATACTCAAAGCGAAGTAGTAGTAGTAGAAGAAGAAGAAGAAGAAGAAGAAGAA
>NW_020538040.1:180632535-180658731 GCF_003426905.1 Ctenocephalides felis | reverse complement strand
GACGAAAAAGATGTAGAACATTTGAAAATTATGACTCCGCCTTTATTTTCACCAACGCAAATTCACAAATATTATTTTGCTAGTGTTCCGAAACAAACAAAATCACAACAGACCTGTGAAATAGGCCTACTGGGATAACCACGTGAAAAAACGAGCTAGGCACACTACCTTGTAGGTGACGTTTAAAAGGACTTTTTAAAAAGATATTGTATCTTTAAAACGGTGGGTCTGAGCAAAAGAAGTATTGGTGCATTTTTTGTAGATAATTCTATGCTCTACAATATTGCATCAGGTAATTTTGCGGTAAAACCAACATTTAGCTTAAAATCGCAAAAGGGTCTTTTTTTTGTCCTTTGACCTTGTGTCATTTTTTTAGCTCGCATCAGACCGATGAGGAATTTGAGATTTCTTTTATAATTGTATTTTAAACAATTTTGTCAAGTTGCAGCCCATAATAAATTATTGTCACACACACATACATAATTTTTTTCTAAGATATGCCAAAATGTTCAGAAACTGTTGAAATGTGAAGATATATAAAAATTTTTATCTTCAATGTTTTTGCGATTACTATAACTTACCCTACGGAAAGTTAATGAATGCGGTGACTTCAGGAATAGCTAGAACTAATCCAAAGCACCTTCTCTTCCTCCGATCACAAAAACATAATTTACACTACTCTCCAAGTTTTACAAGCAAATGATAATCATCCACCGCATTCTTCCATTCTATTATTATTGTTGATGACAATACGATTTCATTGGAATTCGTTTGATGTTATGTATGAGAGATGCAGAATGCATACTTGGTATAATCAAAAGTCAATCTGTCGAACGTTATCATTAGGACGAGGAAGGCGCTTCTGATGTCAATCAGAATCATCTCGTCACAAGAATTGCGGAGATTTGAAGTGCGACGATGATTGCAAAAATAAGGTATGGTAATGGTAATGGGGGTCTCAGAAATCGTTAGAATAAAGTGCGAATTATAGGAATTGACCATGGGAAGAAAAATATTCTCGGTAAAAAGGATTAGATTTTATTATTATTGTTATTTTCTAACAGCAATCAGAATCATTCTTGTGTTTTCCATGAGCTGTTGTGATGTAATCCTTATGGTATACCATTAGAGGATAACCCAGTAGTTGTCCTTTCTCTTTGTAATGAGATTATTATTATCATCTCTTATAGTATTGAGATATAAATTGCTATAAGGCTATTTTCACTTAAAATCATACTCAGATAAATTAGTGGTGCATGGCATCGTGCCTTAAGGCAAATTGCTGAAACTTTCTGTACCAAAAATAATGTTTTTTTTTAAAAAGATTCAAAATATTCGAAACTTAAAAAAAAGATTTTTGAGAATTTTAAAAGTTTTGAAAAAAATGACTAAAAAAATTTTTTGAAATTTTGAAAATTTTGAACTATTTTCGAAGAAATAGCGCTACGTTAGCTACGTAGAGATCAAATATCAATCGCGTCGTAATCTGACGAATAAACGTTGGTTTGGACTCCATAGAAATGTAAATAAAATTTGTTATTCTCAAAATCTACAAAATATCTGGTAATTTGATGCGCATATGTCTAACAATCATTTTTGATCTCCAAATTGCATTTTTTGTTACTTTTTTATTGGATCTCCAAAATCGTTATACCTGTCTTCCCAAAAATTTTATCAGTTTTTCATTTTGTCAATACAAATGAAATGTTTTTTGAATCATTCAAATCGAATGCTCCGTTCTTTCAAAAATTGAATTACCATTTTTAGCACTTTTAACCAGACCTACCTTTGCCAAAAATCTAATCAGCACGTCTCCACGTCAATACAAATCGAATATTTTTCTGAACTATTCAAATCGGTTGATTCGTGTTCACGAAATCGTCGACAAAAATTTGATCCGAATACACACACACATACATTTTTTTTTAAAACAAGACTAAGAAATTTAAAATTTTTGGAAAAAAAGATGCCATTTTTGGCACGTTTTGCTCCGTATCTTCAAAACGGCTACACCTGCCTTCGCCAAAATCTAAGCAGGTTTCTACAATAAATAAATCAAATGTTATTTGAATCATTCGAATCGGTTGATCCATGTTCACAAAATAGTCGACGAAAATTTGTAGCCGAACACACACACACATCCATTTTTTCTAAGGTATGCCAAAATGTTCAGAAACCTTTGAAACGTAATGATCCATAAAAAAAGATATACTATGACTTATACTACCGAAAATTATAATAGAAAAGATGAAACTATAACAATAATATTTGCCTAATTTATGGTGATAAATGAACTATAAAAAAGCCTTACAAGACATGATACTTTATGTAGTACAAAAGGTCATTACGATGAGATTATGTTTGGATACTAGAAATCCTCTATGAATTTACAAATAGGACAGAAATAAGTTTTTTCACAGATCAGTATGTTATACCACAATCTCACCTTCCTAAGCGTGCTAACAGCTAACTTAAAGTTCTGCAAGAACATTAGTAGATAATATTTCCAAAACTATCAATTCTCGAGTCTATTACACCGACAATGTTGCATGCTATTAACAAATAATATAGATAATAAATTTGTTACCATCTGACAGTTGAATACATTATAATTAACACCTCGTGCAGGTATAAAGTTAGTTGACGTCGATATAACGTTTCGCATAGCGTATTTAGTTGCGAAAATACGGTCGTATAATAATTCTGACATTGAGGTTAAGATGAACATGTACTTACTCGCATTCGCACACTTTTGCCACCCAGAAAACCAACAGAAACAGAGACAGAAATGTTCTCAGGATGCCGACAAAGTCATTTGTGTCAACTTGGAGAGAAGTCTTTAATCGGGGAATTATATATCAATCAGATGTCTGACTGTTCGACGGCTTTATTGTTAGCCATATGGGTTTAATAAACACTAACTTTCGTATTTTTCAAGAGGAATTCAATTGGTGTCTTAATTTAACGGACGTGGTTATAGAAACGATATGTTGGTTAAGATTTTGATACTGATTGATGATTTAAAATTACGATGTTTATATGTTTTGTGGACATCTAGTAGTTAGAGATATGGAATTTGCATCAGGGAATAAAAGTTCGTCCTTGCATCCAATCTCGGTCAGCAGTAGTAGTATTATCGGTTATCACTTGCAAATCTATATAGCAATATGTCCGCAAATCATTCCAGGCATTGTGGGATAAATTAGAACATCAGTATTGCAGAAAATTGCAACAATTCCTCTATCACAGAGATAGTCTGACCATTGCCGTCTGGAAAAGCGACTTGCCTTCTACAAATCCCTTAAATTCTGATCTCAATTCAAGAAAATCAAATCCCTTAAATTATGATCGCAGTTCAAGAAAATATATTGTGGATTCATGTTAATTCTATTAAACTAATAGTATTCTTAAACAGGTCCTTAAACTAATTTATGTCATAAGTAATAATAAAATAAATAAGTAAGTACTTAGCGTATGCATATATGAAAATATTTAATTTGTAAATACTGTTTATTATTCTGTCGAAATCCTTCGGAATTTGATATTCATCCCAAGATGCTACGTAGGCGATGTTACCTTGATCCTTTTTTTTAAGTCATTAAACTTTGAACAAGAATGTTGAACCCGAGATAAAATCAAGATAATACTTTTCTCCAAACACGCAAATATTTTTTGTTCAGCAAATATTCAAATCAACACTAAACAAAAGTAACACAAATTATTTGCCAAGTTCTTCTATCTGCATACTTGTTCCAAGTACAGTTAATCCAACAACGTGCAAAAGTCATTAATGAATACACGTAAAAATTAAATCTAAAGCCTGTATTACTTTCCGATAATGAATATTTATTAAATGCGAATAACAAATATACGGAATAATACATTTGAGTTTATGTATTCGCCATGCAGCAAAATAAACAGTTTTACCAATAGTAATAATAGTGCACATAAATCATTTAATTAAGCATTTTCAATTTTACAGTTATGAAGTTTATATGGCAAATAAAGTACATATTAACGGCCATTGACGAGAATGATACTTGATTGCGATTCAACAATTTTAAACCTACATAAAGAACAAGCGTTTAGATAGAATATAATTTATCACATACGGATATTAAAATAACATCAATGTTCTAAAAGTGGCTTGACACATCATACCTTTTGATTTTTTTTGTTTTCCCACAAACCACATTAAATCGTGAGTTAAACATTTTACATAATTTCTACAAAAAAAATGTCTTATGCAAATTCGAATGAAGTCATCGAATAGACATCAACATAACGTAAAGATTTCTGATATCCTAGAATGAAATCTCATGAGAAATATATTGAATAGACAAAATAATTTGTATATTTTAAATATTTGTATATTTGTATTTTTTGTCAAATATAATTGATTTTTTCGAACAATGTTTTTAATATCTTAGGAAACGTTGGGTCTCTATTGAGATATATAAAACCTCGAAGAATAAATAGTATGCTTAAATTGAAGACCAAGCATTCATAAATCAAATTACTTTTTTAAAAATACATTTATAAGTCGATTCACAACTGTTTTTTTCAACTTAATTTTTCCTGGAATCTGTTAGATAAAACAATGAGCAGAGATTGTTAACAATATAAAAGAGGGATAACATTAATATAGATTAAAAGTATAATAGGAAAATTTATTAGGAGGATAATATGAAACAAAAAAAGAAATAATATAAAAACAAAAGAAAAGAAAAATAATATAAAAGTTACTAAATAAGATCAGAGGGTAATTTTTACTTCAGGCTGGTTGCTGGCTAAATTGTTAGGATGAACGTCGATTTAGCTGTTACTTTTCACTCACAAAAAGATGTAAATTCTAAAATCAGTTCTTTTTAACTTTCCATAAGGTGAGTTATAGTAATAGCAAAAAAGTCTAAATGAAAATTTCCATATAAGTTTACGATTGAAAAGAACATTCTGAACATTTTGGTATACTTTAAAAAAAATTGATGTATGTGTGTGTGCGGATACAATTTTTCGTTGAACAGGGAAACACGAATCATCCGATTTGAATAATTCGAAAAAACATTCGATTCGTATTGGTGAGGAGACATGCTGATTAGTTTTTGGCCATGCCAGGACCAGCAATTTTGAAGATACGGGACAAAAAGTGCCAAAAATGGTAATTCAATTTTTTGAATGAACATTTGGCATATGCTCAACAAATTATAAGATATATTAGTAAAAAGTACAAATTTTATTTAAATATCTATGGGTTTCGTAGCAAGATTTATAATGTTTAACCGTTAAACTGGCGCGTTTGATATTCCGTCTCTAAAACAGCCACGCAGTGCGATTTCTAAAAAAAAAAGCATTTTCAAAAAAAATCAAAATATGGAAAAAATCATATTTTCAAAAATCTAATTTTCTCAAAATTTTCAAGAAATTGTAGAGCTATTATATAAAAATAAATTGCTGTACGGAAAGTTTCAGCAATTTGCCTTAAGGCACGATGCCAAGCACCACTAGTCATACAATTGAAAATGCATCACCTAATCAGGAGCGTTTTGTAATTATATAGATCCTTTTATAATGTTATAGAATTAGCCAAAATATTTTATTGAAATTCGTGTAAGTACGCATTTCAATAAATGAATAAATACACGAGTACATCTTATAAATATGTCAATTAAAATTTCCATAAAGAGTATATCGCTGAAACCAGCGTATTATCCCCATGACCAATCTAATTTGATATGGTGTGTCTATGATTTCATGTCTGAAATTACACTAAAATTTCTTGTCATTAAAGGGAACTTACACTCTTTGTACTTGTATAAATGTTTTAATGAAAAATATATATTCAAAATGTTTCATTTAAATTCATATAAGCGCGCATTTCAATAAATGAATAAATACACACGTACATCTTATAAATATGTTAATTAAATTGTCTATTTATCGCTGGATCCAACATACTCCCTTCCTGACCAATCTAATTTAATATGACGTGTCTATGATTCGAAATTACACTAAAATTTCTTGTCATTAAAGAGAACTTACACTATCGTGTAATCGCGCATAAGCGCGTTCTACTCTTGATTCACCTGTGCCGGTGTGTCTCAGGTGTTCGTCTTTTTGTGCGAATGTGTTGGTCGAGAAGAGAGAGTGGGAGATCCTCGTGTATAGGTCAACTTGCTTAGCGGTATGTTGTTCTGTAGGCCAGCGGACGCTCCGGGCTATCTCTCGGACGTTCGCGGTATGTGTGCGTGCGATGTAGATCGGGAGAAAGAAAATTACAATTGTTTTGCCCAAAATGGTAAAGTTATCAGGGGAAATTCGATTAGGTAATGGTTGATAGATATAACATCTACTTTTATTTCCTTATTTTCATGATTTCTTATTAGATAGATGCTTTGACACGATGATATGACACATTTTGATACTAGTATGCAGATTGGAAAAAAATAAAGTTCAAAAAATGTTTAAATTTTATAATTATTGTATGTAATACGAGTGCATCCATGCTTTGTTTGCCTCCTTATTGATTAAAACAAACAAATCCATCCACAAAAATAGCGCACGTTCATAGTCCAGGAAAATTACAATTGTTGTGCCGAAAATGTTGAAGTTATTAGGGAAAATTCGATTAGACAATGGTTGATAGATAGCACCTACTTGTATTTCCTTATTTGTATGATTTCTTATTAGATAGATGCTTTGACAATGATACGACACATTTTGATACTAGTATGCAGTTTGGAAAAGAATAAAGTTCAAAAAAAAAAAATTAATAATTGTTGTATATAATACAAGTGCATCCTTGCTTTATTTGGCTCCTCATTGGTTCGAACGAACAAATTCATTCACAAAATAGTGCACGTTCAAAGTTCAAATCACACGAGGCTTGTTTTGTTGCTTTTTTGGTCTGGTGGCTAGCATGCTGGTCGTCAAGTCGGAAAAATGTCGTGATGGAAAAGTTAGAACGTGCGCTATTTTCGTAGATGGATTTGTTCGTTCGAACCAACAAAGAAAGACAATGGGTGCGTTCGACTTGGACGCTTACGCGCTGTGAGCGCTCACGCTTATAAGCACGAATTTTTAGCGTTCGACTTGGCCGATAAGCGCTCAGAATCGATAACTAAATTCCGTTCGTTTTGGAAACTGTGAGCGTCAATGAGCATCAAAATGGCGGCAACTGGCGGTAACGGTAATTGTGTAAATTTTATTACTTTCTGGATCATTCAGCGGGATTATAAAGAATTTAACAATTAATAAATAAATGGAATTTGGATAGCTTATGCTTAATTAATAGTAATATTAAAATTAAAATTTAAAATTATTTAAAATTAATTGAATTTAAAATAAATAAATAATATGAATAAAATAAAATAAATAATATGAATAAAAAATAAATGTGATATACAACTTGGCATTTTTGCGGGATTATAAAGAATTTAACAATTAATAAATAAATGAAATTTGGTTAGCTTATGCTTAATTAATAGTAATAATAAAATTGAAATTTAAAATTAATTAAATTTAAAATTAATTAATATCAATATTAATATTAAGAAATAATTGTGATCTACAGCTTGCTATTTTTGCGGAATTATAATGAATTTGACAATTAATAAACAAATGAAATGACAGATAGTAAAAACAACTGACGCTCACGCTCACGCTGCCCTACCTCTGTGGCGTGAGCGTATGTGAGCGCAAAATATGTGCTACGAGCATCCTACGATGGTGCTACGAGCGTACTTATGCCACACTCACAGCGCCAAGTCGAACGATGAAAGCGCGCTCACGGCGCGCTCACAGCGCGTAAGCGTCCAAGTCGAATGCACCCAATATTTAATCTAGCAAGCTAAAACAATTATCACTCAAAAATCTAGCAAGCTAAAAGAAATCACACTCAAAAACCTAGCAAGTCAAAAAGAAATCACACTTAAAAAATCAAGCATGCTGTGTAGCCAGCCCAGAAAACAAATGTCGTGCGATTCTGGCTTTTTTTATAGGTCTATGATCCGTCCACAAAAATTCTAATATCAAAAACGTTCTAATATCAAAATCTCGCTTGCTCGAAACAAATGGAGATCGATAACTCGTCATTTTGCCAACTTGATAACTAGCATGCTAGCCAGCCGACCAAAAAACCAACGAAACAAGCATCATGTGAATAGGTCGTAAAATAATAAGATTAACATTTATGTATATAAATTAGTAATACTATCATCACAATTTTAGAATTTTATTTAGTTTAGGTTGTTGTTTATTCAATTACCTAAGTCACATTTTACCAAGTTTGTATGGATTGGTAGTAACAAACTGTCAGAAAGCTATGTATTTGCTGTGCGAACAGGCGTTTTACACATAAAATCTACCCTACAAAACGAACAGACCTCTTATAACAATTTTATCATAAGAGCAGCTTTATGATGTCTCGTTGGTAACATATACGTGAAGTTAGGTTTTATGTATGAAACGTCTGATCGTACAGCAAATACATAGCTTTTCGACAGTTTGTTACTATCAACTCATACGAATATAGACCCGCAATATAGCATTACCATAATATTTATTAACTTCTCGTAGGGCAAGTTATAGTAATCGCAAAAAAAACGAAAATGAAATTTTTTATATATCTTTACGTTTCAAAGGTTTCTGAATATTTTGGCATACCTTAGAAAAAATGGATGTATGTGTGTGTGTATGTGTGTGTGTGCGGATACAAATTTTCGTCGACGATTTCGGGGACACCGATCAACCGATTTGAATAATTCAAAAAACATTCGGTTCGTATTGATACAGAGACGTGCTGATTAGTTTTTAGCAAAGGCAGGTCTAGCCGTTCCAAAGATACGGGGCAAAAAATGCCAAAAACGGTAACACAGTTTTTAAGAGAACGGAGCGGCCGATTTTAGTAATTCAAAAAACATTTTACTTGTATTGACGAGATAAAGAATTGATCAGATTTTCATGACGGCAGGCCTAGCGGAGATCTAATAAAAAAAGTAAAAAAATTAATTAAAGTTAATCGATTTTAAAAAAATAATAATTATTGGTACGGAAAGTTCCAGCAATTTGCCTTAAGGCACGATGCCATGCGTCCCTCTAGTTTTATCCGAAAATTGATCCCACAATGTAACTGTAATAATGAAGGTTTTACATTTTTGTACTGCCTATGAAGTTATTCATATTGACATGCATTTTAAAACTGTTACTGTCCAAATTGTTTCAATTAATTTATGAATCAATTTGCCGAATAAGATTGTCATTTCCTGTGTTCTTCTAGAATACTAAATACTTTAAACAATAATTGAATCTAATGCTGATGGATTGCCTTGATCTCTACTATGGGTTCCATAGGCATATTGCCTCGCCTAGTAAACTAAGCGGTGTTTGCTACGTGATTCGCCGCGTGCGGGCGTAGAATTGGCATTTGTTGTTATTTTCAATTCGAGTCACAGACCACGATACGGCCAGCCAATTGTTCATAAATTTGCATCAACGATGAATAGATGCAAAAACCACGCCGACAAAGTGGAACGCGTTGGGACTTCGTAAACGTTTCTCATAGATTAGGTGGTGCTTATGTTTATGTTCTTGTTTTTATTATAGTGCGTTACGATGCTGGGTTAGCATATATCTAATCTCAGAATGCATTTTCTATGGAAAACAGTCACGAAAATAGAAATAGTAGATAAAAAATTTAGTACCGCACGAGGTTGTTGATCGATAATCTGAACCATATATTTGTTCAAAAAATATTTATAAATGTATGTGTTCATTTTGTACTCACATTGCTGATGTTCTATTTACTAATATTTTGTATCTACCTTGTGAATTGATTAACAATTGATAAATTTGTATTTGATAAAGATAAAGTCATTGGAAAAACATTTCAGTAATTTTATATTTGTTATCAGAACTTAAAGGCCCTATGCACTTTTATGAAGGCACTTGTCCAAAATTATTAGAAAACATCTGGCTACCTGTGCAAATATCTTAAACTAATTTTGATCCACCAAATAGGCATTTTTCTTTACCCAATAGTGTTCAAAATCTACTATTCTCTAAACCAAAGACAACTGCCATTTAACTATTATACGACAACTATTTTGTCATACATCCAACGTAATATTTTCACAAGATATCATCTATCTGTAATCTATTAGGCGTCATGCGTTCACAACAAGACAGTTATCTGGTACGTTATTGATTTGGTACACGATTCCTCTTCAGCTGTTCGGCCGTTGATTTATTTACAACTGGCGGAATGTATGTCAATTGACTGATGATCCGCAGATACTCGCATCGACTGAATTTGGCAGAGCAAAAATAATATAAAAAATGCTAATTAATGAAGACTAATTTTAAATTTTAATAAGAAATTTTAGAAATATTTAAAAATACAAGGGACAGCTCGGACAAATTATACTGCTTGAGTCGCTGGTCCAAACTATCAACTTACAACAAGTAGCTGATACAAAAAGTGGTCTTGAAACCATATTAGACATGGCTTTGGAAGAGGGCAAGCAAAACCAACAAATATTTTGCAAAAGTTAAGCAAACAAGAGAAAATGTTAGAGTCCATATGAGTTCTAAATTGTCTAATTCACCAAGTCACAAGCATGCATGCAAATACAGTGACAAAAATCAGAAGATTTGCATCCAAGCGAAAAAAATCTGCTAATCGGAAATATAACTAGATGATTTAAAAAACATACCTTAGTTAGTTCATGAGTGATTAATGTTCAGTTAATCTAAAATGTCTACAGTTAGGTAACATTTTATCATCCTTTCACTCAATAATAGAAATTTGTTTTGTTATATGTTCGATTTTTATATTTTGTCTAATTTGGGCAGAGGGCTTAAAGTTCCGCGGGTAACAAGTTCTACCAGCATTATCTAGAAAACAAGTAAAGTATATAATTGTTTAACAATACCACTTTAAAGTAGAAGGCAAAATATGAGTAACAAGCCATCACCTTAATTCTTACGACATCGTTATCAGGGGTATATGGCCAAGTATTAATATTCATATCGAAAGTATTTTATTCTGATTTTGAGTTCTTTTATTTAGTTAATTTATAGCCATCAATGGAAGAACATATTTTTATAATTATCAATTAACTGGGTGTTTTACTGAACACAGTTCTATAGTTGTTTGTTTTATACGTGTTGTATGTTGTGATTGTAGTTCATTTGGTTAAGACAGTAATTACGGAAAGTAAAATTGGACCTTTGTGCCCCGCCCTAATCTAACTTATTATTTTATTCATCATTTGTTCAAATGACATTGTAGTGGTTCCATGGTGTAAAATGAGCTAATGAAAATTAATTAAACATAAATGTGGTTATGACACTATACAAAAATGTATTTTTTATTTCATTTATGTAGACAAATAAATTTCAAGTTAGAATTAATGGAAAAAATTTCAAGTTAGAATAGAAGATATGTAATGTAGATTTATTTTTGTAGTGATACTCTTATTGTAATTGGAATAGAAATGACTACTGATATTATATGTTGTTTAAAACTATTTTCATTATTAAATAAACATAAAAAATACGTACTTTTGTATTTAATTTTTTTTAAGATTATTTTAAACATAAGAACACAACATTATTAAATTATTTGTTCCTAATTTTTATATCCGCACAAAAAATCTAATCAAGAGTAATTTTAATGATCCAAAAGTCTAGAGAAAAGTAACTGGTATTCTAATCATCTTTGAATGAATACGATATTGTTCATATATAATTTCATATATATTTGTATATGAATGAAATCAACTTCAAGCAATGTTTTTTTTTAATAATAATGACTGTCAATTGTAAGTATTCTTTAAGTGGGAACAAAATATAAGATTTTCGCTTGATTACATAGCAAATGTTTTAAAGTTGATTATAAGTATAGTGAAATAACTCGATATTATGAATGGAAATAAAAGAAAGAGTAAAATCACTATGATTTACAATGTTCGAGAGAAACTGAAGAGTGAAGTATTTTATTTGTGTGCTAAACAATAAAGTTATAAAACAAAACATATACTCTTGCTTATAGGATTCATAATGTAGGTCGACATTAGATATCTTTCAAAGTGGTAACATAAAATCTCACAATATTTTAATTACTTATTTATTATCATAACCCTTTATAATGTCTATCAGTGTGTCAGTCTATTCTTGAAAATCTACTGTTCTGTTAATATATTATAATCCAGGATTATGATTAGAAATTTCGTTGCAGGAATTTTTATTGTGAAAGAAGGGCTTGTAATGATAAATATATGAAATAAAAAGTTTCCTCACACTTATGGTCCTATAACCGAAGCCGAATTAATCCATAGTTTTATTATTATAAGCCCAACGTTGACATTACCCAGTATAAAGTAGTATCGTAGAATTTCACTAAGGAATACCAAGACAATCAATTTAAAGAACAGGAAGAGCAAAAGTTTTTTGTTTCCCAAATTGTTCGCGCGGAAATTGAGGAAAGTTCAACTGCATAAATACCTACAATTCATCATGAAACTGCAAAAATATGTGAAATATACAAAAAACGACTGCGATATGAATGCACATATATGCATGCGTATATAATATTGACGTTATGGAAACTCGGTCAAGACTTAGAGCGTCCATACGTCCAACACAATCTGATGGCGATCGTCTTTAAATCCAGTGGTGCTCGTATAATAAAAAAATAATAGAAATGTATGAATGAATTTACAAATATATAAATATACCTAATGGGTAGAAGATAGGAGGGTACAAATTTAACTATAATTGTTTAATTATTCTGAAATTCATCTAAAAAAAAACCATACCAGACTAGGTCTTTTGTCTGGATATGTCGGGCTCAATACCGCCTGGGCATAATATCAAATAAAACCTCTGCTTATCTTTTGCCTCTTGTTTTAACAAAAGCCGACATTAGGCATTATTTCATGGGGGAAGGATCTAGAATGCTATGATTATCTCTCTTAAGACGTGTGTGTAAGTGGAGAATGACATGTCCATTCACCACTAAATTAGAGCAAACAGAGAATTTAAATGACGATGTTATAAAAGCAAAAGATTTTTCTTACCATTTTGGCTTAAAACAAAGTTCAGACAACTCAACGTTCTGAATAAAATTTAGTATTTAAATATGTAATATTTATGTATTATTTGAAATATTTTATTTAACGATATATAGAGAGTAAGTCAAGTCGCTCTATATATGTGGCATTTTTTATGTCTTCTACAGTATATGTAACCGTATTTTTGGTAACTTAATTTAATACTAAAATTATTCAGACAAGTACAAAAGCTACCACGAAGATTACCCAAACTTCTCTAATAATTGTCAATAGTCAGATGATTTTGTATTTTTAAAGCCTTTATTCCGAATGTTTTACTTCGTCTCGGTAAGTTGTAAAAATTATTGTCTAATAAAAAAAAAATGGAAGTAGCAATTTAATTATTCAACCCCTTACCCCGAGCAGCACTGTTAAATATTGCATGAAAGCACACACGCGCGTAATTTCATCGGTTCGAAGTTATTGCGAATGCGGTCATCGCGAGTATGACCGATGCGAATTCTGGAATACCACTTTCGAGAGATCACTCCAAGATTTGCAAAACGAGTGCACGACGGGAAATTAATATGCAACAGGATAGAGGAGACCGGGGGTAATAATTTAAGATAATGTCAACTTCAATGCGAATATGGAACTAGGTTTTAGCAATGCACTTCTAGTATTAACTGAAGTAATAAGGATTATATCAAAACTACAAAATATGCTGTCACTGCCGCTTGATACCATCAGGGTGTCTGACGTGAATATTGAATCAGCAACATTGATTTGCAAGAAAATGTTACCACAGAGCTACAAAGAATCTATTAATTATATAATTACATCTCAGAATCAATTTTACTAACAAGGAGAACCTCAGGTTTACTCTTCTGAGATTTTGATGAAATTTTGCATGGTGACAGAGTTGATAGTCAAACCAAACACCTTAAAATATTATAGGCCTAGGAGTGGTTTAATTATAAAAATTAAATGAAGTTTTAAAAAATAGACTGCGTGCAATACGTACGCATATTGTGTATCATATTAGGTTGTCAAATATCTCCCTTCCGCTTTTTTGCTCTTGGTTTATAATACAAAAAGGCGGAAGTGAGATATTTGACAACCTTATATTAATGTCTCTGTAGCTCAGTGAGTTTAAGCTTCTACCTTTTGCACTCGGAAAGATAGTTGAAAATGATCGGGTTTAAACCCGTCTACGTATAATTTATTTTTTATTACTTTTTAGCTCATTTTTATAATTGAGTAGATACATATTGCAAAAATATTTATTATTACTAGCTCGATGCAGATATTTTGCGAATAAAAATTGATATATTACAAACCAATCTATAAGATGGAGTATTAGCTTAAAGAGTTCTTTATAACGTAATTGAATAATTGAAATAACTTTTGTGAAAAAACAAATCTGAGAGATGAATTCAAGTTGCATAAACTGTTTCATATCTTGTTGATCCAACAAGAATCAAAATTGTTAAATGTGACATCGTGATAATTATATATACAAATTATATATAATTTTGTTTCAATACTAACACTAAAACTTCATTATAAATAATAACACTTATTTCTGAACTGTTTCAAAAGTAGAGGCGTACCTACTTATGTTTAGAACTAGTAATGCGTGAAAATTGTAACGCCTACAATATATATATATATATATATATATATATATATATATATATATATATCTACATATTATTATTATTTTGCAAGATATGGCCCATAATTAACGATTTTTTCTTTTTTCAGGT
The DNA here is from genome assembly GCF_003426905.1 of Ctenocephalides felis. Taxonomy (NCBI): domain Eukaryota; kingdom Metazoa; phylum Arthropoda; class Insecta; order Siphonaptera; family Pulicidae; genus Ctenocephalides; species Ctenocephalides felis. The sequence continues at coordinate 180,643,913 of NW_020538040.1, read as the reverse complement.
ATGTCAAGAGTCTTTGTATACGCTCATTATCGTAAGTAATCTTTCGAACAGTCAATTATTCAGTCTCAAAGAATTCAATGGATCGAATCAACCCATAATCACATAATAGCTCATTTCGATTTATGATACGAATTGTATTTTAAATGCACTATTGTCAATACATATAAAATGCATTAAACTTAAGCACATGCCATGGATTTAGAGATATTAAACATAATTGTCAAAGGTAAATAATGATATTGTCAGACTAAATACACTAACATGTTTTTTGAGCTTTAAGTTCAACGAATCTGATCTTCGTAAATTGTCATTTATATTCATCGTTATTAATAAAATGTTCGAAGTGATATTTTCTAGATGCAAATATTCTCGAGTAGCAAAATCAATCTAATAGTTGCACAACATGGAATTATTTTCTGATCCTTAAGGATCAGGTTATATTATTTCAATTTTGATGCCAATTAACTGAAGATTACTCAGTTTCCTATTTTAGATGGGCATGTAAAAGTAGTAATAATAATGCTGAGATTATAATACATATAACTAGATATAATATTACAACACTTGCATAATTTGTAAAGCGTTTACCATGATTACGATAAAGTTAAGAACATCGATGACCTGGAATTTACTTTTCTGTGAGCGATTTAATGCTGTGAGCAATAAGGAATAGTGATTCATGTAATTTATTGGAAATATATATATATATATATATATATATATATATACATATATATAATAAAAAACAAATCTTTAATAACATTTGCATTTTTCTCAAAAAAATGCAATTAATTTATTCATTTTGAAAACGTGGATGGGAAAATTTAGCAAATTAATCAATACTTCTGACTTTGGTCATTCTGACAAAATTAAGCAGTCTTCTAAAAAAAGTCACGTAGTTATGAAGAGTAATCACAAAAGTTCATAGGACACTTAGGGATTGATTGCTGTCCAAAAACCAATTTAAAAAAAAATAACGAAAGTTCTCAACACTTGTAAGAAGAGTACGTATACAGCTATTCCTGCAAGATTTTATTCAGAATTCAATTTATTCTGCAATCTGTTGGATAAAACTATATGCAAAAATTGCTAGTAATATGAAAAAGAGATAACATTATAATTTGATAATACATTAGAAGTATAATATATAACAAAACAAAAAAATATTATAAAAGTTAATAAGATCAGTGCGTAATTTTCGCTACAGTCTAGTCTACCATGTTACCTGTCTACCTGTCTACCCTCTGCGTAACAAAAAAACGTTTGATGAATGAAAACAGCCCGTCTAACAAAAATATACCAAATATAAATAATACAACCATTAAATTGCCTTCTAATCCATCAATAATACATATAGTTAAGATGTATCATCTCAATGACTCATAAGATTCTCAAGTTCTGATTTCTGTTCACCAATTTTTCACAACGAGAGTTTCTAGCACTTATGAATAGTACTTTATACAGCTATTCATGTAATAACAATAAACGTTTAATAATATATAATTAAATAGAAAACTTTTACATAACAAAATTGTCAAAAAATTCTCTCAACGATTACATGGGCATTTCGCCTACATTGTCGAGTCGGTTATATTATATATCTCTATATTTACTTCGGCATTAGAATAATGATACGGCACGACAGATCTCACGCGGATGGTAAAAACAATGATATTACAGGTGATCATTGTTCTGCTGATACCTTTCTTGCATTCGACTTTGATTTTATTCTTTATGCAATCTTCCCGAGAACATACCGTAGGAACACCTAATTCATTATGAATTTATATGAAACTCGAGTAAAAGTACAGTCATCGTGACTGTTGCAATTGCATTATATATAATACATTCACACAAACACAAATACACACTATGTGATATATATATGTATATATAATTTTTTTTGGTTCTTGGCATTTTAATTGTGAAATGAGTCGATTCATCTAAGTAAACCGAATTCCAAAATCTAATTTCACAATTTTCCAAGGATAAATTATAATTCCTTTTACATATAATTCATGCGTTAGTTAAATCAACCTTTGAATGAATGTTAAAATTATATACAAAAATCTAATATAAATTGAACAAAATTCTTAGTACGTTACTACTAAAGTCGCCTAAACTCCTGTTTTAATTTTTTTATATTTTTTGATTTTTGATTTTTAATTTTTGATTTTTTAATTTTTGATTTTTTAGTTCTTGATTTTTTAGTTCTCGATTTTTTAGTTCTCGATTTTTTAATTTTTGATTTTTTAGTTCTTGATTTTTTAATTTTTCATTTTTTAGTTCTTGATTTTTTAATTTTTCATTTTTTAGTTCTTGATTTTTTAATTTTTCATTTTTTAGTTCTTGATTTTTTAATTTTTCATTTTTTAGTTCTTGATTTTTTAATTTTTCATTTTTTATTTTTTATTTGTTTATATATTTGTTCATTTTGATTTAATATTTGTTATATTTCATTTTATATTTTTTGTTTCTATGTTTTGTTTCTTGTTTCTATGTTTTGTTTCTTGTTTCTATGTTTTGTTTCTTGTTTCTATGTTTTGTTTCTTGTTTCTATGTTTTGTTTCTTGTTTCTATGTTTTGCTTCTTGTTTCTATGTTTTGCTTCTTGTTTCTATGTTTTGCTTCTTGTTTCTATGTTTCTTTTGTTTTTGGCGACAGTCTTTTGTTTTTGGCGACAGTCTTTTGTTTTTGGCGACAGTCTTTTGTTTTTGGCGACAGTCTTTTGTTTTTGGCGACAGTCTTTTGTTTTTGGCGACAGTCTTTTGTTTTTGGCGACAGTCTTTTGTTTTTGGCGACAGTCTTTTGTTTTTGGCGACAGTCTTTTGTTTTTGGCGACAGTCTTTTGTTTTTGGCGACAGTCTTTTGTTTTTCGCTACAGTCTTTTGTTTTTCGCTACAGTCTTTTGTTTTTCGCTACAGTCTTCTGTTTTTCGCTACAGTCTTCTGTTTTTCGCTACAGTCTTCTGTTTTTCGCTACAGTCTTTTGTTTTTCGCTACAGTCTTTTGTTTTGCGCTACAGTCTTTTGTTTTTTTCGCTACAGTCTTTTGTTTTTTTCGCTACAGTCTTTTGTTTTTTTCGCTACAGTCTTTTGTTTTTCGCTACAGTCTTTTGTTTTTCGCTACAGTCTTTTGTTTTTGGCGACAGTCTTTTGTTTTTGGCGACAGTCTTTTGTTTTTTGCTTCAGTGTTTTATTTTTTGCTACAGTGTTTTGTTTTTTGCTTTAGAGGATCTTTTAGAAAATTAAAAAAATCTCATGTTTTAATTAATGGTGGCAGCACCTTACTATTTTTTTGCATTAGGCTGCTGAAATACTACATTACTTTGCTAATATCTTTAACAGCTTCTTAATTATCAACCTAATTAATTTTTTTATAAAACTTGTAATTAAAATTAAAATTTATTCATCTTCCTATATACCTTATGTTATACACCTGCCTATCATGAAGTTTTTTGATGCCAATACTAATGGTAAGGTAATTGCAGTAGATAAAATTTGTTGTTAGTTAACGTTGAATTTTATAATTTAGTAAAATATACTTTTCTGTTAAAATACCACCAATATACCAAGATACTTTATTATATCTCTTCAGGCAAATGTTTGCGAAAAAGTCACAAATTTATCACATAATATCACTTTTTTCTCTCAATATATGTTGTAATAATCACCTCGGCGTATAACTATTCATATTTATATATAACTGTTCATAATGTTGATAATTCGTACATGATTATTCATAAATTGCACGATGTTGCGCTTTTGTGCAGCCAAGTCGAGCGCTCGGCACCAGAGCATGCAGTTTTCGAGTCCTAACTAACGAACTGATCGTGGACCGGAATGCTCATTTGGCATGTGAGAGGTACCGAGATTAATTTTGAGATAGGCAGATGTAAAAATAAAAATATATACATTATGAATTTTATGTGATTAAAATAGAAGTAACTAGTGGTGCATGGCATTGTGCCTTAAGGCAAATTGCTGGTACTTCTGGTCCCACAATTAAACATCAAACTTAATGAAACAATTGAAAATTAGATTATAACAAATTTGATTTTTTTTTAAATTCTTGAAAAATTTGTACATTTTGAACTAATCAACAAGTCTCCTCTTCAAGTCGCTTCAAATGTTTTTTTTAACTTCCCGTCCAAAAGCCGAAAATAAATATTTTCACGTATCTTCACGTTTAAAATGGATGTGCGTGTAGTGTTGTGTGTGTATGTATAAATACAATTTTACGTCCACGTTTTCGGGAGCATGGAACAACCGATTTGAAATATTTAAAAGTCATTCTATTCCTATTGATAAGGAGACGTACTAATTAGTTTTTGGCAAAAGTCGTTGCAAAGAGTGCAGGAAATGGAAATTGAGTTTTTGAGAGAGCAGAGCATCCGATTTGAATAATTTAAAAAAAGCATTTAATTCGTAATGATGAGAAGATGTGGTAATTAGTTTTTGGCAAAGCCAGGCCCAGCCTTTTCAGAGATAATGAGTTAAAAGTGTAAAAAATGACAGTTTTCAAGAGAACGAAGCATCCCATTCGAATGATTCAAAAAACATCTAACTCGTAATGATGAGAAGACGTGGTAATTAGAATTTAGCAAAGACAGACCCAGCCGTTTCAGAGATAAGAAGCTAAAAGTGTGAAAAATGTCGTTTCAAGAGAATGAAGCATCCGATTCGAATAGTTCAAAAAACATTTTGCTTGGGAAAAAACGATTAGTTTAGCAAGCCATACATTTTTTGCCAAATTTGGAAAAACATTTGTTTTTAAATTTTAATTGTTTTTTTTTAATATCAAAAATGATTTGTATTTTAAGTTTAACTCTAGCTAAAACTCTTCAAATAACGCTTCAAATACTCAATTTCAATTTTCCGATTCAGTTTATATAATTTTTAGAAATATGAGATAAGATTCTTCATTCTAACTCCCCTTCATGAAGTTTTGTTTATTTTCATGTAAACTGGCATAAACGTCGTCTAATTTATAAGCTCTTGTATTTTGTCTATAAAATACAAATAATGGAAGTGTCAGTATTTATAATACTCTATTGGAAAACACTTAATATTCTTCAAATATTTCATTACGGTACGGAAAGTTCCAGCAAATTTCTGTAAGGCACGATGCCATGCACCACTATAGTTAATCATATTAATCGGATGCTCCAATCTCTCAAAAACTGCTGTTTCTGCACATTTTGCTCCGGATCTCCAAAACAACTAAAACTACCTTCGCTAAAAACTAATCGGCTTCCCCCTCTATGCAAATCAAATGTTTGCTCCGTTCTTTCAAACATTGCAGTTATTTGCACTTTTTGCTCCGTATCGCCAAAACGGTTGCACCTGCCTGAAATCAGCACGTCTCATGAAACATATACTGAAATAATACCAAACTAGCTGTAAGTGGAATTCTGTCTTAAGGCAATTAAGGCATCGTGCCTTAAGGCAAATTGCTGGAACTTCCCGTACCAAAAATTATTATTTTTTTTAAAAACGATTAACATTTTTGAAAAAAATTTACTTTGAAAAAATAAGATTTTTGAGAAACTATAAATTGGACAAAAAATTATTTTTTTTGAAAAAAAAAATATTTTTTTTTTAATTTTTTTTTTTAATTTTTTTTTTTAATTTTTTTTTTTGAAAAAATTTTTTTTTTTTTATTTTGACATATTGTAGAAGATCTGAACTTTTTTTCAAAGCAATCGTTCTGCTTTAACTGCATAGGGACAAAATATAAAGCGCGTAAGCGCCGCGTCGCTGTCTAACGCATAAGCATTGGTATGGAACCCATAGGAATGTAACAAAATGTATACTTATTGTTAAAATCTCTATAAAATATCTGATAATTTAATGTGCATATGTCTAATGATCATTTTTGACCGCCAAATGGCTTATTTTTTACTTTTTTCTCCATATCTCCGAAACCGCTAGACCTACCATCATGAAAATTTTATCGATTCTTCATCTTGTCAATACAAGTGAAATGTTTTTTGAATTATTCAAATCGAACGCTCCGTTCTCTTAAAAACTGAGTTACCGTTTTCGGCACTTTTTGCCCCGTATCTTCGGAACGGCTAGACCTGCCTTCGCCAAAAACTAATCAGCACGTCTCTATCAATACAAATTGAATGTTTTTTGAATTATTCAAATCGGTTGATCCGTGTTCCCGAAATCGTCGACGAAAATTTGTATCCGCACATACATACACACACGTACATACGTACATACATACATACATACATACATACATACATACATACATACATACATACACACACACACACACATACATACATCCATTTTTTCTAAGGTATGCCAAAATATTGAAACGTAAAGATATATAAAAAATTTCATTTTTGATTTTTTTGCGATTACTATAACTTACCCTACGGGAAGTTAAAAACTAACCCGAAAAAGAAAGTATTACAAAAATAACATTTATTGCAAAATTAACAGCTGATGTTGATACCCTGGGGAAAAGAAAAATAACGTATTGCAAATGAAATGTACAGACTTTAAAGCAGTTGTTTTCTAACTGTCGCTAAAAGTGGCCATTAAAATAAAATATAAAAACTAATTACGAGATAAACAGTGTCGTTAACCAAAATCTTGCGTAACTTGTTGCTGTTCGCATGAATAGAACAAAATTAGACAACACAACTACATTACGGCGGCAAATGACTTCCTTTGTATTAAAGTCGTTATAAATCTGTTTTTTAGGAAAGGAAAATCATGTATTTCCAAGCAATTATTTTATATGTGGAAATATTTGATTAATTGCTTATATTCGGTGTTTAGAAATCCGATGTCCTACCTGCATATAAAGATGCATTGCAAGTAATAATTATTACAATTGGTATGTTGCGATATTGTATAAAGTAATGATAAAGCAATTATGGGTAAAACTGGATAGGCGAGAAAAATAATTATATGACGTTTTTTATTGTAGAAATATTTTATTTGTGACTTCTGAGTCACCATTTCATATTTCTACAGGAATATCTACTAAGTATTAGCAGGAACAATAAATCCTGAAATAACAATTGCCAATTAATAACTATAGTAGCTCATCGATCAATATGTGTAACGTAAAATAATCAGTAAAATAGGTATTTCTACTAAAACACTTCAGTGTTCGAGTGGCACTTAACCAGATTTTTAACTCGTACCATACTTTCTCTATAGAACTACATTGCATTATATTATAATACCGCATAAGAACATAATCTCCGATATATCATATTGTTTCACAAACTCACACATATATGAACAAAAACGCCCATAGACCGCTTTATAATCATTCTTGTGAACGGATCGTGAGATCCTGGCAAGAATTTATTTGAGATTCTGATGCACAGACGTACACAATCATATTATCTTCATCTATTTATATTACATTGCAATGCATTGCAAAGTTATTATTCATATGCAACCATAGAAGATTGTTAGAATAGAAAATCATCCGATTTTATAAGAACTCGGATGAAGGAGGATCGATTGGCATTGGCATTATTCAAGATCCAGTGTGGATGGTAAAAATATTAGGTTCCAAAGAATAAACACTCATAAGTATTGAATTTTTTTGAATTCATATTTTAGCAGCAACAGAACCTTACGTTCTTACGGGCTGAAACTTCTCCTTGCGTCATATTTTTGGAAGGTAACCCAACGGTTGATCCATCCATGTTTGATTACTTCATTCTAAAATTTATCCAATAGGGTAGGGCATATTATTCAATTTGGTGCAGAAATACCTCCAAGAAAAGTTATTTTCACTTGCAATCACATTAAAGATCTATATTCCCAAATGAAAATTGATATCTCTACTGCTGGATACCAAGATTGTTTGCGACGGGGATTATCATTGCATATTTCAAAAATTAACATAATTTATGTTTGCGAAAAAAAATTAATTGATGTTGTAAACGGATCGTGCGAAGTTTAGCAAAAATTGATGTGTGTGTGTATGTATGGATACAATTTTACGTCCACATTTTCGGGAGCACGGAGCAACAAATTTGAAATATTCAAAAAGAATTCTATTTCTAGTGATAAGAAGACGTGCTAATTAGTTTTTGGCAGAAGTTGGTCCAGCCATTTCAGAGATATACGAGGTCTGTTCCTCGTAGTACCCGGAATTTTCGTTTTTTCAAAAAAATATTTATTTATTCGTCTACATTAATGTGGTCCCCTTCAAAGTAGTCCCCCCCAGATATAATACACTTATGCCAGCGTTTTTTCCAATTTTCGAAGCACCCTTGATATTCACTTTTTGATATGTCCTTGAGCACTCTCAGCGATTTTCTTCAATCGAGGAAAACCGCCGTCCTTTCATGGGTCTCTTCAACTTTGGGAATAGGAAAAAGTCACACGGAGCCATATCTGGTGAATTTTTGCACTTTGCAACACTTTATTTCATTTTTTACGCAAAATTTAATACAAATTCTTTGACTTTTCAATTCTTCCATTGTAAAAATCGCCGAGCTCAGAAAAACACGTCGAACCTTAGCGACTACCACAGACAAAATAAACAGTGAATATAGCTGAAAATTTCATCATACTTTAGGGGCATGTATACCAACACAATAAAAAAAAATTTTGACAATCAGACACTCCAGACCCGCGAAATTTAATTATTAGTAATTCCGGGTACTTTTTGAACACACCTCGTATAGCAAAGAGTGCACAAAATGGAAGTTAAGTTTTTGAGAGAACAGAGCATCCGATTTGAATGATTCAAAAAACATCAAATTCATAATGATGAGAAGATGTGGTGATCAGTTTTTGGCAAAGGCAGGCCCAGCCGTTTCAGAGATAGGAGGATAAAAAATGGCAGTTTTTGAGAAAGCAAAGCACCCGATTCGAATAATTCAAAAAACATTTTGCATAATTGACTTCTGTTTAATCCAAAAAGTTACATATTATGTAATTATAACATTATATTACTTTCCGACATACCAAATACCCCAAAAAATATTATACTCTTTACAAAATCCAAATTCATTACCGGATTCCAAGATCAATACAGATCATTAACTCTGACAAATATGGATTAACCGTAGACGATCCATCAACCTAGTGAGATGAATTGACCTTTCACAAAATTTCACTAATTATCATCTCAATGTCAAATTTGAATAATTTCACACCAAACACTCATCTGATCGATTCGCTTTTTTGAATGTGGGTCGTGCATGTTAATCTGATAAATACTTTCTCAATCTTTATGTAGATCATTTGTTAATACGACAACTTGGAATTTCTAGGCTGAAAATAAAGAAATCTTTCTCTTTGAGCGTTAGGTGACAAAAACCGTGAAATATTTAGATACGGCATTGTAATTCGACAGGTTTTCTAATATAATAAGTGTTTTTGTTCAAAATCGAACAAAGACCAATGGATACTGATTTTTTACATAATTTATATATTTTCTTATCACTTATGCATATTAATATGTCCAGGCACGCGACAACTTAATTACTGCTATAGGCAAAATAATCTCGACTGCATAATTTGCAATAGATCTCCATATATTGACCTGAAGTATTTGCTCTTTTTATGATCAGGTTTGTTGTAAATTAATTTTCTTTGTAAAGAAAAACACGTTACAAGTTATGTGGATGAAAAAATTGTAACACGTTCTCTTATTGGATAGTAGATAAATTTAATTTACAATAAAAACATGGATAACGATTTAAATAATCATTCTTGTTTTGATGGATTTTAAAAATGATGCATATAGAAATCAGGTAACACCAGTATAGAGATGTATATTAGTAACGATATTTGGAATTGTAGATACTCTAATGTTTGAATTTTTCATCCCATATTCCTGAATGTAGTGCAAACTAGTCTGTAAATCATTTCATAGATCATGTTACTGTCATTTATTTATAATAATTTGTAGAAATAAGAACTATTGCTTTTTTATTGGAAATAAACACGTCCTGTGTTATGTATTATAAAATTAGATATGTATTTCGTTTTTTATGTTTTAAAGAATATTGATTGATTAAAGAATATTTAATATCCTAAATAGAAAATCATAAATTCAATTAAACGTGCTTATGGTTTACCAATTAAATATCTAAACTTAAATTCTTTTATATTACGATTTAATCCAATTTTGATTTTTTTTATAAATTTTGTTCTGCTATCTGTTTTTACAGACTATAAGTAGAGGCTGCCCAATAACGATATAATTTGACAATATAAAGTAAAATGTAATAGCAACACCCAGCAAAGTAGGAATAGGAATCTACTGGGAATATGTAACATTTATTATTAAAAATAATAAAAAAATCAAAAACAAAAAAAAAAACAATAAAATATAGCAAAACAAGATCATTGAAGTTTAACTGGACTAAATGAGGACTTGTGCCAATATTCTTCTCAACCTGGTGGGCTGGCCTTCCAGATATACTCTACAAATCGATGTTAGTTGATGAAAATGATCTAGATCATTTTTGACAAATCATGGGGGTTGGTAGCGTTATTGGACTTTTGATTGTCGCAATTTGGACTCTCTGATATCAAGCAAATTTGATATCAGTTTTCACTTAGACTCTAATTTGTCTTCAAGTGAGAATAGGTTTTCAAGGCATTACTGCAATGCACAATTAGAGAGGATGACCATCGGATTATTCTTTTAGTAAGGATCAATTGCCTAAATAGCGCAATCGTCGCGTCATCAGCATAAATAAAAATATTGGATTATTATAGGTTAATATAACAGATTATGTGATCCATCCTCATTTTTCGTTCTTAACTAGTCCGCTACATTTGGCTAATTGAGGTGCGCTCTCGACATGAAAGTAGTTGAACATGACACAAACATGACAACAATCATCTTTATCAGTGGTGTCTAACGCCTGATTGTGTGAGATGTGTGACATGACACTCATTTAGAATATTTTACAATGTGTTTCCGTTCAACGAACTGTTCCGTTACAATGTGACTGGCGAAAACCAATTCATTGTTTACAATGTACGAAACGTCTCCTTGTTAGACCATATATGCATACCTGTTCGAGTCGAAATGACCCAGCTCGGAAAAGCAGACTGAATTGAAATTCATTGAAGATGTGCCAGAAGAGATCATACTATTCCAGTTCCCACAGAGCCCTAATTAGTACTCAACATCATAATGCGGACCCGCGATTGACCTTTCGAGAGCAATTTTTGCTGATATTACTCTTCCTTTGTTTAGTTTTGATAAATGCCCGGAAGAGTCGTTTGTTTTATGATTTTGGTACATTTTTATACAGAATTGTACAGGAAGATATAAATCTTTCGTGTAATTTCTATGATATAGAAAAGAAACGTGTACCAAAATAAAAATAAATAATGACAATACACGGTACTAATTTATTATTATT
>NW_020538040.1:180606438-180631535 GCF_003426905.1 Ctenocephalides felis | reverse complement strand
GATGCGAATTGAAATCGCAGAGACAGGCAATACGAATGCAAAAAGCATTCAGTCTATGTCCTTTTACGATTGTGTACGTTTTACAATTTGAATCGTGCCGCGGTTTCCATCAGCAAATCAATTACCAAGATTAATTCGATTAAGAGCAAGAAATTAGAAACAGAAGAGCAAATCGCTCTCGGGGCAAAGGAGTTGATGTTGATGCATCCGAACAACGGAGGAGAACTTCTAAACGTTGACGAATCGACATTGGAGTTCCCACGAGGAGGATAAAAGATAAATGGGCGTCGTGATTTATATGAATATCGATTTGAAAGCCGTATCCGATTTGTGGATATTGATTTAACTATAAATGAAACCTCTTGTAGAAAAATCTAACTCGGGGATTCTAAAACGAGCAGCATCTGAACTGAATTTGGCTCAAGACACGTGTGTATGCAAATGCCGTGACCATACGTCCAGCATATTTTGAGAAATATTTTCAAATGAAATAAGTACATCATGAATCCTGGAGTTTAAATAAAACTAGTGGTGTATAGTCGTGTCTTAAGGCCTTAAGGAATTTCCCGTATCAAAAATTGAAATGTTTTAAAAAGCTTAAAAATTTGAAAAAATGTGATTTTTGAGAGCTATGCAATTTTTATTTTAAAAAATTGACTTTTTCGAAAAATCTGATTTTTTTTTCATATTTTGATATTTTTTGAAAATTTTGAACTTTGAAAGTATCGAAGCTTTTTAAACCAGGAAACGCTTATACTGAAAATGAAGAAGATGTAAAAGACGAAAAAGAAGAAGAAGAAGAAGAAGACAAAAAAGAAGAAAACGGATAAGAAAAAGAAGACGAAGAAGAAGAAGAAGAAGACGAAAAAGAAAAAGAAGAAGACAAAGAAGAAGAAGAAAAAGACGAAGAAGAAGAAGAAGACGAAGACCAAGAAGAAGAAGAAGACGAAGACGAAGAAGATGAAGACGAAGAAAAAGAAGAAGACGAAGAAGAATCCAAAAAGACGAAAAAGAAGAAAAAGAAGTAGATCAAGAAAAACAAACGAAAAAGATGTAGAAACATTTGAAAATTATGACATCCATGAATAAATTTTGTTGCTTTTTTATGATTACCGCCTTTATTTTTACCAACGCAAATTCACAAATATTATTTTGCAAGTGTTCCGAAACAGACAAAATCACAACAGACCCGTTGAATAGGCCACGGTAGGTGGCTTTTAAACGTACTTTTTCAAAGTGATATAACTTTGAAACGATGGCTCTGAGCAAAAAAAGTATTGATAAATTTTTTGTAGATTTGTAAAACTGACCATTTAGCTAAAAATCGCAAAAGTCTTTTTTTATCTTTGACCATGTGCCATTTTTTTACCTCGCATCGGATCGATGAGGACTTTTGAGATTTCTTTTATAATTGTATTTTAAACAATTTTGCCAAGTTACAGCCCATTATTGTAACTTTGAATGCGTAAATTGACCGGACACACACATACATAATTTTTTTTCTAAGGTATGCCAAAATGTTCAGAAACCCTTGAAACGTGAAGATATATAAAAAATTTCATCTTCGATGTTTTTGCGATTACTATATCTTACCCTACAGGAAGTTAATGAATGCGGTAACTTCAGAAATAGCTAAAACTAATCCAAAGCAACTTCTCTTCCTCCGATCACAAAAACATAATTTACACTACTCTCCAAGTTTTACAAGCAAACGATAATCATCCACCGCATTCTTCCATTCTATTATTACAATACGATTTCATTGGAATTCGTTTGATGTTATGTATGAGAGATGCAGAATGCATACTTGGTATAATCAAAAGTCAATCTGTCGAACGTTATCATTAGGACGAGGAAGGCGCTTCTGATGTCAATCAGAATCATCTCGTCACAAGAATTGCGGAGATTTGAAGTGCGACGATGATTGCAAAAATAAGGTATGGTAATGGTAATAGAAGTCTCAGAATTGTTAGAATAAAGGTGCGAATTATAGGAATTGACCATGGGAAAAAATGTTCCCGGGAAGAAGGATTAGATTTTATTATTATTACTATTATTTTCTAATAGCAATCAGAATTATTCTTGTGTTTTCCATGAGCTGTTGTGATGTAATCCTTATGGTATACCATTAGAGGATGACCCAGTAGTTGTCCTTTCTCTTTGTAATGAGATTATTATTATCATTTCTTATAGTATTGAGATATAAATTGCTATAAGGCTATTTTCACTTGAAATCATACTCAGAGAAACTAGTGGTGTATGGCATCGTGCCTTAAGGCAAGTTGCTGGAACTTTCCGTACCAAAAATTATTTTTTTTTAAAAAGATACTAATTTTTTTTTATAAAATGGTAAGAATTTTAAATATTTTGAAAAAAAGATTTCTTTTATATTTTTAAATATTTTGGAAATTTGAACTTTTTTTTGAAGCAATTGCGCCGCGTTAGCTACGTAGAGGCGAAATATCGAAGCGCGTAAGCGCCGCGTCGTAATCTGACAATGGTTTGGAATTCATAGAAATGTGAATAAATATTGTTAATTCCAAAATCTCTATAAAATATCTGATAATTTGATGTGCATATGTCTAACGATCATTTTTGACCTCCAAATGGTATTTTTTGTTAATTTTTTATTGGATCTCTAAAATCCGCTAGACCTGCCTTCTCAAAAATATTTTCAGTTCTTTATTTGTCAATACAAATGTAATGTTTTTTGAATCATTCAAATCGAATGCTCCGTTCTTTCAAAAATTGAATTACCATTTTTGGCACTTTTGGCAAGACCTACCTTTGCCAAAATCTAATCAGCACGTCTCCACGTCAATACAAATCGAATGTTTTTCTGAATTATTCAAATCGGTTGATTCGTGTTCACGAAATCGTCGACAAAAATTGATCCAAACACACACACACATACATTTTTTTTAAAACAAGACTAAGAAATTTAAAATTTTTGGAAAAAAAGATGCCATTTTTGGCACGTTTTGCCCGTATCTTCAAAACGGCTACACCTGCCTTCGCCAAAATCTAATCAGCAGGTTTCTACAATAAATAAATCAAATGTTATTTGAATCATTCGAATCGGTTGATCCATGTTCACAAAATAGTCGACGAAAATTTGTAGCCGAACACACACACACATCCATTTTTTTCTAAGGTATGCCAAAATGTTCAGAAACCTTTGAAACGTAATGATCCATAAAAAAAGATATACTATGACTTATACTACCGAAAATTATAATAGAAAAGATGAAACTATAACAATAATATTTGCCTAATTTATGGTGATAAATGAACTATAAAAAAGCCTTACAAGACATGATACTTTATGTAGTACAAAAGGTCATTACGATGAGATTATGTTTGGATACTAGAAATCCTCTATGAATTTACAAATAGGACAGAAATAAGTTTTTTCACAGATCAGTATGTTATACCACAATCTCACCTTCCTAAGCGTGCTAACAGCTAACTTAAAGTTCTGCAAGAACATTAGTAGATAATATTTCCAAAACTATCAATTCTCGAGTCTATTACACCGACAATGTTGCATGCTATTAACAAATAATATAGATAATAAATTTGTTACCATCTGACAGTTGAATACATTATAATTAACACCTCGTGCAGGTATAAAGTTAGTTGACGTCGATATAACGTTTCGCATAGCGTATTTAGTTGCGAAAATACGGTCGTATAATAATTCTGACATTGAGGTTAAGATGAACATGTACTTACTCGCATTCGCACACTTTTGCCACCCAGAAAACCAACAGAAACAGAGACAGAAATGTTCTCAGGATGCCGACAAAGTCATTTGTGTCAACTTGGAGAGAAGTCTTTAATCGGGGAATTATATATCAATCAGATGTCTGACTGTTCGACGGCTTTATTGTTAGCCATATGGGTTTAATAAACACTAACTTTCGTATTTTTCAAGAGGAATTCAATTGGTGTCTTAATTTAACGGACGTGGTTATAGAAACGATATGTTGGTTAAGATTTTGATACTGATTGATGATTTAAAATTACGATGTTTATATGTTTTGTGGACATCTAGTAGTTAGAGATATGGAATTTGCATCAGGGAATAAAAGTTCGTCCTTGCATCCAATCTCGGTCAGCAGTAGTAGTATTATCGGTTATCACTTGCAAATCTATATAGCAATATGTCCGCAAATCATTCCAGGCATTGTGGGATAAATTAGAACATCAGTATTGCAGAAAATTGCAACAATTCCTCTATCACAGAGATAGTCTGACCATTGCCGTCTGGAAAAGCGACTTGCCTTCTACAAATCCCTTAAATTCTGATCTCAATTCAAGAAAATCAAATCCCTTAAATTATGATCGCAGTTCAAGAAAATATATTGTGGATTCATGTTAATTCTATTAAACTAATAGTATTCTTAAACAGGTCCTTAAACTAATTTATGTCATAAGTAATAATAAAATAAATAAGTAAGTACTTAGCGTATGCATATATGAAAATATTTAATTTGTAAATACTGTTTATTATTCTGTCGAAATCCTTCGGAATTTGATATTCATCCCAAGATGCTACGTAGGCGATGTTACCTTGATCCTTTTTTTTAAGTCATTAAACTTTGAACAAGAATGTTGAACCCGAGATAAAATCAAGATAATACTTTTCTCCAAACACGCAAATATTTTTTGTTCAGCAAATATTCAAATCAACACTAAAACAAAAAGTAACACAAATTATTTGCCAAGTTCTTCTATCTGCATACTTGTTCCAAGTACAGTTAATCCAACAACGTGCAAAAGTCATTAATGAATACACGTAAAAATTAAATCTAAAGCCTGTATTACTTTCCGATAATGAATATTTATTAAATGCGAATAACAAATATACGGAATAATACATTTGAGTTTATGTATTCGCCATGCAGCAAAATAAACAGTTTTACCAATAGTAATAATAGTGCACATAAATCATTTAATTAAGCATTTTCAATTTTACAGTTATGAAGTTTATATGGCAAATAAAGTACATATTAACGGCCATTGACGAGAATGATACTTGATTGCGATTCAACAATTTTAAACCTACATAAAGAACAAGCGTTTAGATAGAATATAATTTATCACATACGGATATTAAAATAACATCAATGTTCTAAAAGTGGCTTGACACATCATACCTTTTGATTTTTTTTGTTTTCCCACAAACCACATTAAATCGTGAGTTAAACATTTTACATAATTTCTACAAAAAAAATGTCTTATGCAAATTCGAATGAAGTCATCGAATAGACATCAACATAACGTAAAGATTTCTGATATCCTAGAATGAAATCTCATGAGAAATATATTGAATAGACAAAATAATTTGTATATTTTAAATATTTGTATATTTGTATTTTTTGTCAAATATAATTGATTTTTTCGAACAATGTTTTTAATATCTTAGGAAACGTTGGGTCTCTATTGAGATATATAAAACCTCGAAGAATAAATAGTATGCTTAAATTGAAGACCAAGCATTCATAAATCAAATTACTTTTTTAAAAATACATTTATAAGTCGATTCACAACTGTTTTTTTCAACTTAATTTTTCCTGGAATCTGTTAGATAAAACAATGAGCAGAGATTGTTAACAATATAAAAGAGGGATAACATTAATATAGATTAAAAGTATAATAGGAAAATTTATTAGGAGGATAATATGAAACAAAAAAAGAAATAATATAAAAACAAAAGAAAAGAAAAATAATATAAAAGTTACTAAATAAGATCAGAGGGTAATTTTTACTTCAGGCTGGTTGCTGGCTAAATTGTTAGGATGAACGTCGATTTAGCTGTTACTTTTCACTCACAAAAAGATGTAAATTCTAAAATCAGTTCTTTTTAACTTTCCATAAGGTGAGTTATAGTAATAGCAAAAAAGTCTAAATGAAAATTTCCATATAAGTTTACGATTGAAAAGAACATTCTGAACATTTTGGTATACTTTAAAAAAAATTGATGTATGTGTGTGTGCGGATACAATTTTTCGTTGAACAGGGAAACACGAATCATCCGATTTGAATAATTCGAAAAAACATTCGATTCGTATTGGTGAGGAGACATGCTGATTAGTTTTTGGCCATGCCAGGACCAGCAATTTTGAAGATACGGGACAAAAAGTGCCAAAAATGGTAATTCAATTTTTTGAATGAACATTTGGCATATGCTCAACAAATTATAAGATATATTAGTAAAAAGTACAAATTTTATTTAAATATCTATGGGTTTCGTAGCAAGATTTATAATGTTTAACCGTTAAACTGGCGCGTTTGATATTCCGTCTCTAAAACAGCTACGCAGTGCGATTTCTAAAAAAAAAAGCATTTTCAAAAAAAATCAAAATATGGAAAAAATCATATTTTCAAAAATCTAATTTTCTCAAAATTTTCAAGAAATTGTAGAGCTATTATATAAAAATAAATTGCTGTACGGAAAGTTTCAGCAATTTGCCTTAAGGCACGATGCCAAGCACCACTAGTCATACAATTGAAAATGCATCACCTAATCAGGAGCGTTTTGTAATTATATAGATCCTTTTATAATGTTATAGAATTAGCCAAAATATTTTATTGAAATTCGTGTAAGTACGCATTTCAATAAATGAATAAATACACGAGTACATCTTATAAATATGTCAATTAAAATTTCCATAAAGAGTATATCGCTGAAACCAGCGTATTATCCCCATGACCAATCTAATTTGATATGGTGTGTCTATGATTTCATGTCTGAAATTACACTAAAATTTCTTGTCATTAAAGAGAACTTACACTCTTTGTACTTGTATAAATGTTTTAATGAAAAATATATATTCAAAATGTTTCATTTAAATTCATATAAGCGCGCATTTCAATAAATGAATAAATACACACGTACATCTTATAAATATGTTAATTAAATTGTCTATTTATCGCTGGATCCAACATACTCCCTTCCTGACCAATCTAATTTAATATGACGTGTCTATGATTCGAAATTACACTAAAATTTCTTGTCATTAAAGAGAACTTACACTATCGTGTAATCGCGCATAAGCGCGTTCTACTCTTGATTCACCTGTGCCGGTGTGTCTCAGGTGTTCGTCTTTTTGTGCGAATGTGTTGGTCGAGAAGAGAGAGTGGGAGATCCTCGTGTATAGGTCAACTTGCTTAGCGGTATGTTGTTCTGTAGGCCAGCGGACGCTCCGGGCTATCTCTCGGACGTTCGGTATGTGTGCGTGCGATGTAGATCGGGAGAAAGAAAATTACAATTGTTTTGCCCAAAATGGTAAAGTTATCAGGGGAAATTCGATTAGGTAATGGTTGATAGATATAACATCTACTTTTATTTCCTTATTTTCATGATTTCTTATTAGATAGATGCTTTGACACGATGATATGACACATTTTGATACTAGTATGCAGATTGGAAAAAAATAAAGTTCAAAAAATGTTTAAATTTTATAATTATTGTATGTAATACGAGTGCATCCATGCTTTGTTTGCCTCCTTATTGATTAAACAAACAAATCCATCCACAAAAATAGCGCACGTTCATAGTCCAGGAAAATTACAATTGTTGTGCCGAAAATGTTGAAGTTATTAGGGAAAATTCGATTAGACAATGGTTGATAGATAGCACCTACTTGTATTTCCTTATTTGTATGATTTCTTATTAGATAGATGCTTTGACAATGATACGACACATTTTGATACTAGTATGCAGTTTGGAAAAGAATAAAGTTCAAAAAAAAAAAATTAATAATTGTTGTATATAATACAAGTGCATCCTTGCTTTATTTGGCTCCTCATTGGTTCGAACGAACAAATTCATTCACAAAAATAGTGCACGTTCAAAGTTCAAATCACACGAGGCTTGTTTTGTTGCTTTTTTGGTCTGGTGGCTAGCATGCTGGTCGTCAAGTCGGAAAAATGTCGTGATGGAAAAGTTAGAACGTGCGCTATTTTCGTAGATGGATTTGTTCGTTCGAACCAACAAAGAAAGACAATATTTAATCTAGCAAGCTAAAACAATTATCACTCAAAAATCTAGCAAGCTAAAAGAAATCACACTCAAAAACCTAGCAAGTCAAAAAGAAATCACACTTAAAAAATCAAGCATGCTGTGTAGCCAGCCCAGAAAACAAATGTCGTGCGATTCTGGCTTTTTTTATAGGTCTATGATCCGTCCACAAAAATTCTAATATCAAAAACGTTCTAATATCAAAATCTCGCTTGCTCGAAACAAATGGAGATCGATAACTCGTCATTTTGCCAACTTGATAACTAGCATGCTAGCCAGCCGACCAAAAAACCAACGAAACAAGCATCATGTGAATAGGTCGTAAAATAATAAGATTAACATTTATGTATATAAATTAGTAATACTATCATCACAATTTTAGAATTTTATTTAGTTTAGGTTGTTGTTTATTCAATTACCTAAGTCACATTTTACCAAGTTTGTATGGATTGGTAGTAACAAACTGTCAGAAAGCTATGTATTTGCTGTGCGAACAGGCGTTTTACACATAAAATCTACCCTACAAAACGAACAGACCTCTTATAACAATTTTATCATAAGAGCAGCTTTATGATGTCTCGTTGGTAACATATACGTGAAGTTAGGTTTTATGTATGAAACGTCTGATCGTACAGCAAATACATAGCTTTTCGACAGTTTGTTACTATCAACTCATACGAATATAGACCCGCAATATAGCATTACCATAATATTTATTAACTTCTCGTAGGGCAAGTTATAGTAATCGCAAAAAAAACGAAAATGAAATTTTTTATATATCTTTACGTTTCAAAGGTTTCTGAATATTTTGGCATACCTTAGAAAAAATGGATGTATGTGTGTGTGTATGTGTGTGTGTGCGGATACAAATTTTCGTCGACGATTTCGGGGACACCGATCAACCGATTTGAATAATTCAAAAAACATTCGGTTCGTATTGATACAGAGACGTGCTGATTAGTTTTTAGCAAAGGCAGGTCTAGCCGTTCCAAAGATACGGGGCAAAAATGCCAAAAACGGTAACACAGTTTTTAAGAGAACGGAGCGGCCGATTTTAGTAATTCAAAAAACATTTTACTTGTATTGACGAGATAAAGAATTTTCATGACGGCAGGCCTAGCGGAGATCTAATAAAAAAAGTAAAAAAATTAATTAAAGTTAATCGATTTTAAAAAAATAATAATTATTGGTACGGAAAGTTCCAGCAATTTGCCTTAAGGCACGATGCCATGCGTCCCTCTAGTTTTATCCGAAAATTGATCCCACAATGTAACTGTAATAATGAAGGTTTTACATTTTTGTACTGCCTATGAAGTTATTCATATTGACATGCATTTTAAAACTGTTACTGTCCAAATTGTTTCAATTAATTTATGAATCAATTTGCCGAATAAGATTGTCATTTCCTGTGTTCTTCTAGAATACTAAATACTTTAAACAATAATTGAATCTAATGCTGATGGATTGCCTTGATCTCTACTATGGGTTCCATAGGCATATTGCCTCGCCTAGTAAACTAAGCGGTGTTTGCTACGTGATTCGCCGCGTGCGGGCGTAGAATTGGCATTTGTTGTTATTTTCAATTCGAGTCACAGACCACGATACGGCCAGCCAATTGTTCATAAATTTGCATCAACGATGAATAGATGCAAAAACCACGCCGACAAAGTGGAACGCGTTGGGACTTCGTAAACGTTTCTCATAGATTAGGTGGTGCTTATGTTTATGTTCTTGTTTTTATTATAGTGCGTTACGATGCTGGGTTAGCATATATCTAATCTCAGAATGCATTTTCTATGGAAAACAGTCACGAAAATAGAAATAGTAGATAAAAAATTTAGTACCGCACGAGGTTGTTGATCGATAATCTGAACCATATATTTGTTCAAAAAATATTTATAAATGTATGTGTTCATTTTGTACTCACATTGCTGATGTTCTATTTACTAATATTTTGTATCTACCTTGTGAATTGATTAACAATTGATAAATTTGTATTTGATAAAGATAAAGTCATTGGAAAAACATTTCAGTAATTTTATATTTGTTATCAGAACTTAAAGGCCCTATGCACTTTTATGAAGGCACTTGTCCAAAATTATTAGAAAACATCTGGCTACCTGTGCAAATATCTTAAACTAATTTTGATCCACCAAATAGGCATTTTTCTTTACCCAATAGTGTTCAAAATCTACTATTCTCTAAACCAAAGACAACTGCCATTTAACTATTATACGACAACTATTTTGTCATACATCCAACGTAATATTTTCACAAGATATCATCTATCTGTAATCTATTAGGCGTCATGCGTTCACAACAAGACAGTTATCTGGTACGTTATTGATTTGGTACACGATTCCTCTTCAGCTGTTCGGCCGTTGATTTATTTACAACTGGCGGAATGTATGTCAATTGACTGATGATCCGCAGATACTCGCATCGACTGAATTTGGCAGAGCAAAAATAATATAAAAAATGCTAATTAATGAAGACTAATTTTAAATTTTAATAAGAAATTTTAGAAATATTTAAAAATACAAGGGACAGCTCGGACAAATTGTACTGCTTGAGTCGCTGGTCCAAACTATCAACTTACAACAAGTAGCTGATACAAAAAGTGGTCTTGAAACCATATTAGACATGGCTTTGGAAGAGGGCAAGCAAAACCAACAAATATTTTGCAAAAGTTAAGCAAACAAGAGAAAATGTTAGAGTCCATATGAGTTCTAAATTGTCTAATTCACCAAGTCACAAGCATGCATGCAAATACAGTGACAAAAATCAGAAGATTTGCATCCAAGCGAAAAAAATCTGCTAATCGGAAATATAACTAGATGATTTAAAAAACATACCTTAGTTAGTTCATGAGTGATTAATGTTCAGTTAATCTAAAATGTCTACAGTTAGGTAACATTTTATCATCCTTTCACTCAATAATAGAAATTTGTTTTGTTATATGTTCGATTTTTATATTTTGTCTAATTTGGGCAGAGGGCTTAAAGTTCCGCGGGTAACAAGTTCTACCAGCATTATCTAGAAAACAAGTAAAGTATATAATTGTTTAACAATACCACTTTAAAGTAGAAGGCAAAATATGAGTAACAAGCCATCACCTTAATTCTTACGACATCGTTATCAGGGGTATATGGCCAAGTATTAATATTCATATCGAAAGTATTTTATTCTGATTTTGAGTTCTTTTATTTAGTTAATTTATAGCCATCAATGGAAGAACATATTTTTATAATTATCAATTAACTGGGTGTTTTACTGAACACAGTTCTATAGTTGTTTGTTTTATACGTGTTGTATGTTGTGATTGTAGTTCATTTGGTTAAGACAGTAATTACGGAAAGTAAAATTGGACCTTTGTGCCCCGCCCTAATCTAACTTATTATTTTATTCATCATTTGTTCAAATGACATTGTAGTAGTTCCATGGTGTAAAATGAGCTAATGAAAATTAATTAAACATAAATGTGGTTATGACACTATACAAAAATGTATTTTTTATTTCATTTATGTAGACAAATAAATTTCAAGTTAGAATTAATGGAAAAAATTTCAAGTTAGAATAGAAGATATGTAATGTAGATTTATTTTTGTAGTGATACTCTTATTGTAATTGGAATAGAAATGACTACTGATATTATATGTTGTTTAAAACTATTTTCATTATTAAATAAACATAAAAAATACGTACTTTTGTATTTAATTTTTTTTAAGATTATTTTAAACATAAGAACACAACATTATTAAATTATTTGTTCCTAATTTTTATATCCGCACAAAAAATCTAATCAAGAGTAATTTTAATGATCCAAAAGTCTAGAGAAAAGTAACTGGTATTCTAATCATCTTTGAATGAATACGATATTGTTCATATATAATTTCATATATATTTGTATATGAATGAAATCAACTTCAAGCAATGTTTTTTTTTAATAATAATGACTGTCAAATGTAAGTATTCTTTAAGTGGGAACAAAATATAAGATTTTCGCTTGATTACATAGCAAATGTTTTATAGTTGATTATAAGTATAGTGAAATAACTCGATATTATGAATGGAAATAAAAGAAAGAGTAAAATCACTATGATTTACAATGTTCGAGAGAAACTGAAGAGTGAAGTATTTTATTTGTGTGCTAAACAATAAAGTTATAAAACAAAACATATACTCTTGCTTATAGGATTCATAATGTAGGTCGACATTAGATATCTTTCAAAGTGGTAACATAAAATCTCACAATATTTTAATTACTTATTTATTATCATAACCCTTTATAATGTCTATCAGTGTGTCAGTCTATTCTTGAAAATCTACTGTTCTGTTAATATATTATAATCCAGGGATTATGATTAGAAATTTCGTTGCAGGAATTTTTATTGTGAAAGAAGGGCTTGTAATGATAAATATATGAAATAAAAAGTTTCCTCACACTTATGGTCCTATAACCGAAGCCGAATTAATCCATAGTTTTATTATTATAAGCCCAACGTTGACAATTCCCAGTATAAAGTAGTATCGTAGAATTTCACTAATAATAATAAGGAATACCAAGACAATCTGTTTTTTGTTGAAGTATAAGCTCAAGGACCAGATAGAATTAGTGGCTCTATCAACCGTTTTAAATGTAAATATTGATTGATAACAAATAGATTTACACTTATTTATTTATAGAATATAATTTACACTGTTTGTATAATAAAGTTTTAGTATTGATATAATATTGGAATATTTGAATGTGTGGATAGCTTGGCGACCGGGTTAAGACTATATTGTTAGTGCCGCCTTCAGGTATCTCGCAGGACCCCTTTTAGGTAAATCTTGAGATGCGAATTGCCTATGCGTCGTTGCAAATGTAATATTTTCTTAGAAAATATGAGTGCAGCGTTGTCACGTCTAATTTGGCGTGAACATTCTCCCCCCCTTGAAATAATATAGGGTATATGATTTCAAAATTAAAATTATAGTTCAACACTTTGAGTTAATAACAGTCTATTGGTTTGATTTATATTGTCTATGATTTTGGTAATACACAAATTCGATTAATTGCACGTTTGAGTACACCATTTTGTGTCTTGATTGTCACAACACGCACAAGTCCATCATCTCCTGGATGTGTGTCAAGAATACGCCCCAATCGCCAGTGTAGTGGAGGTAAATTGTCTTCTTTGACCACTACCATATCGCCTACCTCAGCTGGTTGCGATGGTTGAACTTGCCATTTTGTTCTTGTCTGCAGCTCCGATACGTATTCTTTGTGCCAACGCTTCCAAAAATGTTGCACAAGTTTCTGTAGTCGTTGATACCGAGAAAGCCTGTTATCAAGGGTTTCAAGCACTGATGGATCGGGAGTAGATGTTAAGGATTTTCCAATAAGAAAGTGACCAGGAGTTAAGGGATCATAGTCATTGGGGTCGGAGCTTAAGGGAGAGATTGGTCTCGAGTTTAATATTGCTTCGATCTGTGTCAAAACCGTATAAAAATCTTCAAAAGTTAAAATGGCATTACCCAATACTCGCTTTAAATGAGCCTTGCACGACTTTATGCCCGCCTCCCAAATTCCTCCAAAATGAGGAGAGTTTGTGGAATGTGCTTCCATGACACGCCTTCGTTGGTCATATCATTAACAATCTTATTTTGATTTGATTTTGTTTGCAAAAATTTATAAAGCTCCTTTAATCCTGATGCTGCGCCTATAAAATTTGTTCCATTATCGGAATAGATTTCGCGAGGTTTTCCGCGTCGCGCCATAAATCGTTTAAAAGTGGCTAAAAAACTATTCGTAGTTAAATCAGATACTAATTCGATATGTATTGCTTTTGTAACAAGGCATACGAACAAACATATGTAAGCCTTAAATTTTTTGTATCCTCTTGTTTGACGATCTCTTAATAAGATAGGACCTCCGTAATCTACTCCGCATATAAAGAAAGGTGACTGCGGTGTAACGCGATATTTAGGCAAATTGCCCATTAATGGATTAATAAATGTGGGTTTTACCTTAAAACATGTTACGCATTTTTTCACGATCGATCTTGTCAGGTTTCTGCCTCCGATAGGCCAATAAGTATTACGCAACGCATTTAATAACATCTGTGCTCCGCAATGATACAGTTTTAAATGCTCATGCCTAGTTATTAGAATAGTCAATTGATGATTTTTGGTAGTATTATCGGATGGCATTTATCATACGGTAAATTTGAATTCTTTATCCTACCGCCGACGCGCAATATTCCATTTTTGTCTAAAAACGGTGTTAATGATTTTAATTTAGACGATTTGTGTAATGCTTCCCCACGCGCGACTATATCTATGTCTTGTTTGAATATTTCATATTGTGATATTTTTATTAACTTGTTTAGTGAATTATTGAATTCATCGACCGTGAGTGGGCCATACAGTAGTTCTTTTTCTTTCTTCTTTAGTTTTAAATTTTGTAAAAATCGATAACAAAAAGCAGTTACGCGCACGAGTTTAATAAGGGAAGAGTATAAGAAAAAATGTTCGTTATTGTTAATTTTTGTACAAGTCAAACTTGTGATTCGACTTTCGACATCAGTTTCAGGAATTGAAATATTGTCAGTTGCACGTCGCTGTGTTTCAGTTAGATTTTGTAGCCAAGATGGGCCTGCCCACCACAAGGATGAATTCAATAAATCATGTGTATAGCACCCGCGTGATATGAGGTCCGCTGGATTGTCTTCCGATCGGACATGTAACCAGTTATTTGCGTCGGTTTTTGTTTGAATATCAGAAACTCTATTGGCAACGAAGGTTTTCCATTTATAAGATGGAGATCTTATCCACGAAAGAGTGATAGTGGAATCGCTCCAATAGAATTCTTTGTCAAACGCGATATTTAATGCACGTTTCGTTATTTGCGCAAGATTTGCTAGTAGTTGTGCCGCACAAAGCTCGAGACGGGGGAGTGTAATATTTTTTAATGGTGCTACTCGAGATCTTGCCGCTATTAGTTTGATTTTGATTTCAGAATATTTGTTAATAGACCGTACATATATACACGCGCCGTAAGCTTGCTCTGATGCGTCAGCAAAGCCATGTAATTCTGTGTTTATACGATTATTACAAAATATATGTCTTTCAATTTTCAAGTTTTAATAGATTTTATTTCGAAACAAAACTGTTTCCATTTATTTTCTAGTTCCGAAGGAATGGGCTCGTCCCATGATAAGTTTAATCGCCATAGGCTTTGAATTATTAGTTTGGTATGACGATAATTGGAGATAAAAAGCCCATAGGATCGTACATTTGCGCTGTTGCCGATAAAATGGATCTTTTACTAACTATTTGATTTATTTTTATATTTTTGTAGTCAAATTCAAAACTGTCTGTTACCGAATTCCAAGATATACCTAAAGTTTTAATAGTTTGTTCACCGATGTTTAAAGTTGGATTATCTGCATTTAAAAGTTTTGAATAATTAGAATTAAATTTATATAGATTGAATTTAGCTTGTTGTAAAATATTACAAAGGTTATTTTTAATAGTGAATAATTCGGATATGTTATCAGTTCCAGTTAATAAATCATCAACGTAGAAATCATTTCTGAGAATTTCGCATTCCTTTGTATAGTTAGTTATGTTTTCTCTGGCTAACTGCTCCAAACAGCGTATGGCTAAAAACGGCGCAGAAGCTGTTCCGTATGTAACTGTATTTAATTGATAAATTTTTAATTTGCTATTAGGATTGTCCCTCCAGAATATTCGTT
The DNA here is from genome assembly GCF_003426905.1 of Ctenocephalides felis. Taxonomy (NCBI): domain Eukaryota; kingdom Metazoa; phylum Arthropoda; class Insecta; order Siphonaptera; family Pulicidae; genus Ctenocephalides; species Ctenocephalides felis. The sequence continues at coordinate 180,615,764 of NW_020538040.1, read as the reverse complement.
GCATTTTTCTGTCGTTTTCGTGAACCAAAACTTGTCTGTACATTTTTTCTATATCAGCTGTAAGTACAAACGCATGTCTTCTGAATCTTAGTATAATAGAGAAAATATTGTTTTGAATTGTGGGTCCAACAAGTTGTAGTTCATTCAACGACAGGCCTGCATCGGTTTTGCAAGATGCATCGAACACTACACGCAATTTCGTTAAACTGTCTGGTTTTATCACCCCGTGGTGAGGCAAATAGAAACACGCCGCGGGTTCGGAAGATTCGTTGACTTCGCTCATGTGCCCTAGTGTTATATAAGTATTCATGAAATTTTTGTATTCGTTAAATAGATTTTTGTTTGTTCGTAAACGGTTTTCAAGTGAAATAAAACGTTTAAACGCGATTTGCTTACTATTCCCTATTTTTTTTATATTGTCTGTAAACGGAATTTTAACTATAAATCTCCCGTCGTTTGCCCGCGTTGTATTGGCAACAAAATGCTGTTCGCATTGTTTTTCTGATTCGGTAAAATGTTGTATATCGCTACACGCTTCCAGTTCCCAGAATTTTTGAACTTGATTTTCTAAATTAGCCGTATGATGACATATCGTAAAAGAACTGGAATTGTTGAGAGGTACGCTGCCAGCAATAACCCACCCGAACTGTGTATTTTGCAAAATAGGTCTATTTTTTCCTAGATGAATATATCCTTTACAAAATATATTCCAAAATATTTCCGAACCTATTAAAATATCGATTTTATTGCTTTTATTAAATGTGGGATCCGCTAATTTTATATAATTTGGGATATTTAAAATATTTTTATTGAATGACACCGTCGGCAAATTATTTGTTATATTTTTTAAGATAAAGCAGGATAGATCTAATGAAAAGTTATTAATGCACGATTTTAAAGTAATTGTTGTTTTTGACTTAATTTCCGTTGAATTTTGATTTATTCCCCGGACTGACATATTTATTGATTGTTTATGTAAACCGAGCTCATTAGCAAATTTCTCCGTGATGAAATTGGATTGTGATCCCGAATCTAATAATACTCTACATGCTCTATATCTATTATTGCTATCTAATACATTAATTACTGCGGTAGATAAGATGATTTGACTTGAATCATTTTCGGTATGGCACGAAACATTTTGTGGTGCATTATTAACAGCTGGTAATTGGCTTGAGTCTATATGCAGAAGACTATGATGATTTGAATTACAAAAGGCACAACGATTTAAAGAAGTACATTGATCGCTGTTGTGATTGTAACGTAAGCAATTCGTGCATAGTTTTAATTGATTTACTTTGCTTACTCTATCTTCTGGAGATAGTGTCCGAAAACCTTGACATTTGAACGGTGAATGAAATGGCTCTTTGCAAATTGGGCAAATATTTTTGTGATTAGTGGATGTAGCGTAAGACTTTGTATGTTTTGTGTAATTAGGTTTTATATCTTTAAATTTACTAGAGTTTCCGATTCTTGTTTCAGTCGGATTAATTGCTTCTAATATTGTGCAGCGTTGATTTAAAAAATTGCTAAGTTCGGAAAATGTAACTAGTTCAGAGCCTTTATTCATTAACATCTCCCACTCTTGATGAGTTTTCTTATCAATTTTAGAAATTACAAGATAATTTAATAACGCGTCCCATTGATCGACGGGTTGTTGTAACATTTTTAAGCATCTTAAATGTTTATTAAACGCGTCTATTAGATTACGAAGGTCTTTACCTGATTCGTTATGCATTGGCGGGTGATCAAATAATTTTTTAATGTGATTGTTTACGATTATTTTCTTATTTTCGAAACGCGTTTTTAGTAAATCCCACGCAATTATATAATTATCGGCAGTTGCCGGTAGGGATTCTATAAGGCTTGCCGCCTCTCCTTTTACGCATGATTTTAAATAATAAAATTTTTGAGAATTACCGATGTTACAATCATTATGAATTAAAGAAGAAAACGAATCATAAAATTGTAGCCAATTTAAGTAAGAGCCGTCAAACTGAGGTAAATTGATTTGAGGTAGTTTTATGTTGTTCGAATTATTTGTTATAGTGGTATCATTGGAATTACTATTCGAACTAGTATCCGACTTACTTGATGCCTGACTAAGTTTAAGTAAAGTTGATAAACAATTATTATGTTTTTCAAAAAATTCATCTAACTCTATTTCTATTAAATTATTAATTTGACTTTCGTCTTCTAGTAATGCTGTTATACTAATTACGGTATTTTCAAAGATTTCAAACAAAGGCTTCACATCATCGATAAGGCGTTTTATGTCTGCAATATTTAAGTCGCAAGCAGGTAGTTCCGACATTTGCCTGCACACTTTTTCGTATTTTGTTAAACGTGTTTTAGTAACTCGCTGTTTCATTTTGAGTTTATTTAATGATTCCATTTTGACACAGATTGAATTAAAACTCTAAATATTAAAATAAGGAAAGATTGATAGGAAGGAATGCTTGACTAACCTGATATACTCGCTGCTTGCTCGCTCGTAGGTGTAGCGCCAAAGTTAGAACTTCCTGTCTTGTTTAGAACTTTCACTTTATTTAATTTTTGATTTAGATTTAAGATTTTAATTGTTTTCTTCGCACTGGTGACGCATCCGGTTCGTTTTGGACCAATGTTTTTTGTTGAAGTATAAGCTCAAGGACCAGATAGAATTAGTGGCTCTATCAACCGTTTTAAATGTAAATATTGATTGATAACAAATAGATTTACACTTATTTATTTATAGAATATAATTTACACTGTTTGTATAATAAAGTTTTAGTATTGATATAATATTGGAATATTTGAATGTGGATAGCTTGGCGACCGGGTTAAGACTATATTGTTAGTGCCGCCTTCAGGTATCTCGCAGGACCCCTTTTAGGTAAATCTTGAGATGCGAATTGCCTATGCGTCGTTGCAAATGTAATATTTTCTTAGAAAATATGAGTGCAGCGTTGTCACGTCTAATTTGGCGTGAACACAATCAATTTAAAGAACAGGAAGAGCAAAAGTTTTTTGTTTCCCAAATTGTTCGCGCGGAAATTGAGGAAAGTCAACTGCATAAATACCTACAATTCATCATGAAACTGCAAAAATATGTGAAATATACAAAAAACGACTGCGATATGAATGCACATATATGCATGCGTATATAATATTGACGTTATGGAAACTCGGTCAAGACTTAGAGCGTCCATACGTCCAACACAATCTGATGGCGATCGTCTTTAAATCCAGTGGTGCTCGTATAATAAAAAAAATAATAGAAATGTATGAATGAATTTACAAATATATAAATATACCTAATGGGTAGAAGATAGGAGGGTACAAATTTAACTATAATTGTTTAATTATTCTGAAATTCATCTAAAAAAAAACCATACCAGACTAGGTCTTTTGTCTGGATATGTCGGGCTCAATACCGCCTGGGCATAATATCAAATAAAACCTCTGCTTATCTTTTGCCTCTTGTTTTAACAAAAGCCGACATTAGGCATTATTTCATGGGGGAAGGATCTAGAATGCTATGATTATCTCTCTTAAGACGTGTGTGTAAGTGGAGAATGACATGTCCATTCACCACTAAATTAGAGCAAACAGAGAATTTAAATGACGATGTTATAAAAGCAAAAGATTTTTCTTACCATTTTGGCTTAAAACAAAGTTCAGACAACTCAACGTTCTGAATAAAATTTAGTATTTAAATATGTAATATTTATGTATTATTTGAAATATTTTTTTAACGATATATAGAGAGTAAGTCAAGTCGCTCTATATATGTGGCATTTTTATGTCTTCTACAGTATATGTAACCGTATTTTTGGTAACTTAATTTAATACTAAAATTATTCAGACAAGTACAAAAGCTACCACGAAGATTACCCAAACTTCTCTAATAATTGTCAATAGTCAGATGATTTTGTATTTTTAAAGCCTTTATTCCGAATGTTTTACTTCGTCTCGGTAAGTTGTAAAAATTATTGTCTAATAAAAAAAAATGGAAGTAGCAATTTAATTATTCAACCCCTTACCCCGAGCAGCACTGTTAAATATTGCATGAAAGCACACACGCGCGTAATTTCATCGGTTCGAAGTTATTGCGAATGCGGTCATCGCGAATATGACCGATGCGAATTCTGGAATACCACTTTCGAGAGATCACTCCAAGATTTTCAAAACGAGTGCACGACGGGGAATTAATATGCAACAGGATAGAGGAGACCGGGGTAATAATTTAAGATAATGTCAACTTCAATGCGAATATGGAACTAGGTTTTAGCAATGCACTTCTAGTATTAACTGAAGTAATAAGGATTATATCAAAACTACAAAATATGCTGTCACTCCTGCTTGATACCATCAGGCTGTTCGACGTGGATATTGAATCAGCAACCTTGATTTGCAAGAAAATGTTACCACAGAGCTACAAAGAATCTATTAATAATATAATTACATCTCAGAATCAATTTTACTAACAAGGAGAACCTCAGGTTTACTTTTCTGAGATTTTAATGAAACTTTGCATGGCGATAGAGTTGATAGCCAAACCAAACCCCATAAAATATTGTAGGCCTATGAGAAGTGGTTTATTTACAAAAGTTAATTAAAGTTTAAAAAAAATAGACTGCGTGCAATACGTACGCATATTGTGTATCATATTAGGTTGTCAAATATCTCCCTTCCGCTTTTTTGCTCTTGGTTTATAATACAAAAAGGCGGAAGTGAGATATTTGACAACCTTATATTAATGTCTCTGTAGCTCAGTGAGTTTAAGCTTCTACCTTTTGCACTCGGAAAGATAGTTGAAAATGATCGGGTTTAAACCCGTCTACGTATAATTTATTTTTTATTACTTTTTAGCTCATTTTTATAATTGAGTAGATACATATTGCAAAAATATTTATTATTACTAGCTCGATGCAGATATTTTGCGAATAAAAATTGATATATTACAAACCAATCTATAAGATGGAGTATTAGCTTAAAGAGTTCTTTATAACGTAATTGAATAATTGAAATAACTTTTGTGAAAAAACAAATCTGAGAGATGAATTCAAGTTGCATAAACTGTTTCATCAACAAGAATCAAAATTGTTAAATGTGACATCGTGATAATTATATATACAAATTATATATAATTTTGTTTCAATACTAACACTAAAACTTCATTATAAATAATAACACTTATTTCTGAACTGTTTCAAAAGTAGAGGCGTACCTACTTATGTTTAGAACTAGTAATGCGTGAAAATTGTAACGCCTACAATATATATATATATATATATATATATATATATATATATATATATATATATCTACATATTATTATTATTTTGCAAGATATGGCCCATAATTAACGATTTTTTCTTTTTTCAGGTATGTCAAGAGTCTTTGTATACGCTCATTATCGTAAGTAATCTTTCGAACAGTCAATTATTCAGTCTCAAAGAATTCAATGGATCGAATCAACCCATAATCACATAATAGCTCATTTCGATTTATGATACGAATTGTATTTTAAATGCACTATTGTCAATACATATAAAAATGCATTAAACTTAAGCACATGCCATGGATTTAGAGATATTAAACATAATTGTCAAAGGTAAATAATGATATTGTCAGACTAAATACACTAACATGTTTTTTGAGCTTTAAGTTCAACGAATCTGATCTTCGTAAATTGTCATTTATATTCATCGTTATTAATAAAATGTTCGAAGTGATATTTTCTAGATGCAAATATTCTCGAGTAGCAAAATCAATCTAATAGTTGCGCAACACGGAATTATTTTCTGAACCGAAAGGATCAGGTTATATTACATATTTCAATTTTGATGCCAATTAACTAAAGATTACTCAGTTTTCTATTTTAGCTGGGCATGTAAAATTAGTAATGATAATGCTGAGTTTATAATACATATAACTAGATATAATATTACAACACTTGCATAATTTGTAAAGCGTTTTCCATGATTACGATAAAGTTAAGAACATCGATAACCTGGAATTTATTTTTCTTAGAGCGATCTAATGCCATGAGCAATAAGGAATAGTGATTCATGTAATTTATAGGAATTATATATATATATATATATATATATAATAGAAAACAAATCTTTGATCACATTTGCAATTTTCTGAAAAAAAAAGATTTATTTTGAAAACGTGGATGGCAAAAATTAGCAAAATCAATACTTCTGACTTTGGTTAAATTCATTAATTCGATTAACATCAGTGATATCAATTTTTAATTGAAGAAATACATGAAAATGTGTTTTCAAATAAAAAACTCTTTCTTAGCACATCAGGCTAAAATTATAGCACTACTATTAGAAAAATTGCAATATAAAAATATATCAAATATAAATTTGACAACAATTAGGCAGCCCTCTAAAAAAAGTCACGTAGTTATGAAGAGTAATCACAAAAGTTCATAGGACTTCATAGGAAAAATTACGAAAGTTCTTAACACTTGTAAGAAGAGTACGTGTACAGCTATTCCTGCAACATTTTATTCAAAATTCAATTTATTCTGCAATCTGTTAGATAAAACAATATGCAAAATTGTAGTAGAATATAAAAGAAAAGAATAATTGATTTTTTTGATTAAAATGGATACTCCTAGCAGATAATCTATTAGGAGTATTAATATATAACCAAAGCAAAAAAAGTATAAAAGTTAATAAGATCAGTGCGTAATATTCGCTCCAGTCTAATCTACCATGTTACCTGTCTACCTGCCTACCCTCTGCGTAAAAAAAAACGTTTGATAAATTGAAAATAGCCCGTCTCTAACAAAAATATACCAATATAAATAGTACAACCATTAATTGCCTCCTAATCCATTAATAATACATATAGTTAAGATGTATCATCACAATGACTCATAGGATTTTTAAGTTCTGATTGCTGTTCACCAATTTTTCACAACGAGAGTTTCTAGCACTTATGAATAGTACTTTATACAGCTATTCATGTAATAACAATAAACGTTTAATAATATATAATTAAATAGAAAACTTTTACATAACAAAATTGTCAAAAAATTCTCTCAACGATTACATGGGCATTTCGCCTACATTGTCGAGTCGGTTATATTATATATATCTCTATATTTACTTCGGCATTAGAATAATGATACGGCACGACAGATCTCACGCGGATGGTAAAAACAATGATATTACAGGTGATCATTGTTCTGCTGATACCTTTCTTGCATTCGACTTTGATTTTATTCTTTATGCAATCTTCCCGAGAACATACCGTAGAACACCTAATTCATTATGAATTTATATGAAACTCGAGTAAAAGTACAGTCATCGTGACTGTTGCAATTGCATATATATAATACATTCACACAAACACAAATACACACTATGTGATATATATATGTATATATAATTTTTTTTTGGTTCTTGGCATTTTAATTGTGAAATGAGTCGATTCATCTAAGTAAACCGAATTCCAAAATCTAATTTCACAATTTTCCAAGGATAAATTATAATTCCTTTTACATATAATTCATGCGTTAGTTAAATCAACCTTTGAATGAATGTTAAAATTATATACAAAAATCTAATATAAATTGAACAAAATTCTTAGTACGTTACTACTAAGTCGCCTAAACTCCTGTTTTAATTTTTTATATTTTTTGATTTTTGATTTTTAATTTTTGATTTTTTAGTTCTTGATTTTTTAGTTCTTGATTTTTTAATTTTGATTTTTAAGTTCTTGATTTTTTAGTTCTTGATTTTTTAATTTTTAATTTTTTAATTCTTGATTTTTTAATTTTTTCATTTTTAGTTCTTGATTTTTAATTTTTCATTTTTTATTTTTTATTTGTTTATATTTTTTTCATTTTATTTAATATTTGTTATATTTCATTTTAATATTTTTTGTTTCTATGTTTTGTTTCTTGTTTCTATGTTTTGTTTTCTTGTTTCTATGTTTTGTTTCTTGTTTCTATGTTTTGTTTTCTTGTTTTTCTATTTTTGTTTCTTGTTTCTATGTTTTGTTTCTTGTTTCTATGTTTTGTTTCTTGTTTCTATGTTTTGCTTCTTGTTTCTATGTTTTGCTTCTTGTTTCTATGTTTCTTTTGTTTTTGGCGACAGTCTTTTGTTTTTGGCGACAGTCTTTTGTTTTTGGCGACAGTCTTTTGTTTTTGGCGACAGTCTTTTGTTTTTGGCGACAGTCTTTTGTTTTTGGCTACAGTCTTTTGTTTTTTTTCGCTACAGTCTTTTGTTTTTTCGCTACGTCTTTTGTTTTTTGCGACAGTCTTTTGTTTTTGCGCTACAGTCTTCTGTTTTTCGCTACAGTCTTTTGTTTTTTCGCTACAGTCTTTTGTTTTTCGCTACAGTCTTTTTTTTTGCGCTACAGTCTTTTTTTGTTTTTTTTCGCTACAGTCTTTTGTTTTTTCGCTACAGTCTTTTGTTTTTTTTTCGCTACAGTCTTTTGTTTTTTTCGCTACAGTCTTTTGTGTTTTTCGCTACAGTCTTTTGTTTTTCGCTACAGTCTTTTGTTTTTGGCGACAGTCTTTTGTTTTTTGCGACAGTCTTTTGTTTTTGGCGACAGTCTTTTGTTTTTTGCTTCAGTGTTTTATTTTTGCTACAGTGTTTTTGTTTTTTGCTTTAGAGGATCTTTTAGAAAATTAAAAAAATCTCATGTTTTAATTAATGGTGGCAGCACCTTACTATTTTTTTTGCATTAGGCTGCTGAAATACTACATTACTTTGCTAATATCTTTAACAGCTTCTTAATTATCAACCTAATTAATTTTTTTATAACTTGTAATTAAAATTAAATTTATTCATCTTCCTATATACCTTATGTTATACACCTGCCTATCATGAAGTTTTTTGATGCCAATACTAATGGTAAGGAATTGCAGTAGATAAAATTTGTTGTTAGTTAACGTTGAATTTTATAATTTAGTAAAATATACTTTTTCTGTTAAAATACCACCAATATACCAAGATACTTTATTATATCTCTTCAGGCAAATGTTTGCGAAAAGTCACAAATTTATCACATAATATCACTTTTTTTCTCTCAATATATGTTGTAATAATCACCTCGGCGTATAACTATTCATATTTATATATAACTGTTCATAATGTTGATAATTCGTACATGATTATTCATAAATTGCACGATGTTGCGCTTTTGTGCAGCCAAGTCGAGCGCTCGGCACCAGAGCATGCAGTTTTCGAGTCCTAACTAACGAACTGATCGTGGACCGGAATGCTCATTTGGCATGTGAGAGGTACCGAGATTAATTTTGAGATAGGCAGATGTAAAATAAAATATATACATTATGAATTTTATGTGAT
>NW_020538040.1:180582522-180606338 GCF_003426905.1 Ctenocephalides felis | reverse complement strand
TGGAACCCATAGGAATGCAACAAAATGTATACTTATTGTTAAAATCTCTATAAATATCTGATAATTTAATGTGCATATGTCTAATGATCATTTTTGACCGCCAAATGGCTTATTTTTTTACTTTTTTCTCCATATCTCCGAAACCGCTAGACCTACCATCATGAAAATTTTATCGATTCTTCATCTTGTCAATACAAGTGAAATGTTTTTTGAATTATTCAAATCGAACGCTCCGTTCTCTTTAAAAACTGAGTTACCGTTTTCGGCACTTTTTGCCCCGTATCTTCGGAACGGCTAGACCTGCCTTCGCCAAAAACTAATCAGCACGTCTCTATCAATACAAATTGAATGTTTTTTGAATTATTCAAATCGGTTGATCCGTGTTCCCGAAATCGTCGACGAAAATTTGTATCCGCACATACATACACACACGTACATACGTACATACATACATACATACATACATACATACATACATACACACACACACACATACATACATCCATTTTTTTCTAAGGTATGCCAAAATATTGAAACGTAAAGATATATAAAAAATTTCATTTTTGATTTTTTTGCGATTACTATAACTTACCCTACGGGAAGTTAAAAACTAACCCGAAAAGAAAGTATTACAAAAATAACATTTATTGCAAAATTAACAGCTGATGTTGATACCCTGGGGAAAAAAAAATAACGTATTGCAAATGAAATGTACAGACTTTAAAGCAGTTGTTTTCTAACTGTCGCTAAAAGTGGCCATTAAAATAAAATATAAAAACTATTTACGAGATAAACAGTGTCGTTAACCAAAATCTTGCGTAACTTGTTGCTGTTCGCATGAATAGAACAAAATTAGACAACACAACTACATTACGGCGGCAAATGACTTCCTTTGTATTAAAGTCGTTATAAATCTGTTTTTTAGGAAAGGAAAATCATGTATTTCCAAGCAATTATTTTATATGTGGAAATATTTGATTAATTGCTTATATTCGGTGTTTAGAAATCCGATGTCCTACCTGCATATAAAGATGCATTGCAAGTAATAATTATTACAATTGGTATGTTGCGATATTGTATAAAGTAATGATAAAGCAATTATGGGTAAAACTGGATAGGCGAGAAAAATAATTATATGACGTTTTTTATTGTAGAAATATTTTATTTGTGACTTCTGAGTCACCATTTCATATTTCTACAGGAATATCTACTAAGTATTAGCAGGAACAATAAATCCTGAAATAACAATTGCCAATTAATAACTATAGTAGCTCATCGATCAATATGTGTAACGTAAAATAATCAGTAAAATAGGTATTTCTACTAAAACACTTCAGTGTTCGAGTGGCACTTAACCAGATTTTTAACTCGTACCATACTTTCTCTATAGAACTACATTGCATTATATTATAATACCGCATAAGAACATAATCTCCGATATATCATATTGTTTCACAAACTCACACATATATGAACAAAAACGCCCATAGACCGCTTTATAATCATTCTTGTGAACGGATCGTGAGATCCTGGCAAGAATTTATTTGAGATTCTGATGCACAGACGTACACAATCATATTATCTTCATCTATTTATATTACATTGCAATGCATTGCAAAGTTATTATTCATATGCAACCATAGAAGATTGTTAGAATAGAAAATCATCCGATTTTATAAGAACTCGGATGAAGGAGGATCGATTGGCATTGGCATTATTCAAGATCCAGTGTGGATGGTAAAAATATTAGGTTCCAAAGAATAAACACTCATAAGTATTGAATTTTTTTGAATTCATATTTTAGCAGCAACAGAACCTTACGTTCTTACGGGCTGAAACTTCTCCTTGCGTCATATTTTTGGAAGGTAACCCAACGGTTGATCCATCCATGTTTGATTACTTCATTCTAAAATTTATCCAATAGGGTAGGGCATATTATTCAATTTGGTGCAGAAATACCTCCAAGAAAAGTTATTTTCACTTGCAATCACATTAAGATCTATATTCCCAAATGAAAATTGATATCTCTACTGCTGGATACCAAGATTGTTTGCGACGGGGATTATCATTGCATATTTCAAAAATTAACATAATTTATGTTTGCGAAAAAAAATTAATTGATGTTGTAAACGGATCGTGCGAAGTTTAGCAAAAATTGATGTGTGTGTGTATGTATGGATACAATTTTACGTCCACATTTTCGGGAGCACGGAGCAACAAATTTGAAATATTCAAAAAGAATTCTATTTCTAGTGATAAGAAGACGTGCTAATTAGTTTTTGGCAGAAGTTGGTCCAGCCATTTCAGAGATATACGAGGTCTGTTCCTCGTAGTACCCGGAATTTTCGTTTTTTCAAAAAATATTTATTTATTCGTCTACATTAATGTGGTCCCCTTCAAAGTAGTCCCCCCAGATATAATAATACACTTATGCCAGCGTTTTTTTCCAATTTTCGAAGCACCCTTGATATTCACTTTTTGATATGTCCTTGAGCACTCTCAGCGATTTTCTTCAATCGAGGAAAACCGCCGTCCTTTCATGGGTCTCTTCAACTTTGGGAATAGGAAAAAGTCACACGGAGCCATATCTGGTGAATTTTTGCACTTTGCAACACTTTATTTCATTTTTTACGCAAAATTTAATACAAATTCTTTGACTTCAATTCTTCCATTGTAAAAATCGCCGAGCTCAGAAAAACACGTCGAACCTTAGCGACTACCACAGACAAAGTAAACAGTGAATATAGCTGAAAATCTCATCATACTTTAGGGGCATGTATACCAACACAATAAAAAAAAAATTTTGACAATCAGACACTCCAGACCCGCGAAATTTAATTATTAGTAATTCCGGGTACTTTTTGAACACACCTCGTATAGCAAAGAGTGCACAAAATGGAAGTTAAGTTTTTGAGAGAACAGAGCATCCGATTTGAATGATTCAAAAAACATCAAATTCATAATGATGAGAAGATGTGGTGATCAGTTTTGGCAAAGGCAGGCCCAGCCGTTTCAGAGATAGGAGCTAGAAAAAATGGCAGTTTTTGAGAAAGCAAAGCACCCGATTCGAATAATTCAAAAAACATTTTGCATAATTGACTTCTGTTTAATCCAAAAAGTTACATATTATGTAATTATAACATTATATTACTTTCCGACATACCAAATACCCCAAAAAATATTATACTCTTTACAAAATCCAAATTCATTACCGGATTCCAAGATCAATACAGATCATTAACTCTGACAAATATGGATTAACCGTAGACGATCCATCAACCTAGTGAGATGAATTGACCTTTCACAAAATTTCACTAATTATCATCTCAATGTCAAATTTGAATAATTTCACACCAAACACTCATATGATCGATTCGCTTTTTTGAATGTGGGTCGTGCATGTTAATCTGATAAATACTTTCTCAATCTTTATGTAGATCATTTGTTAATACGACAACTTGGAATTTCTAGGCTGAAAATAAAGAAATCTTTCTCTTTGAGCGTTAGGTGACAAAAACCGTGAAATATTTAGATACGGCATTGTAATTCGACAGGTTTTCTAATATAATAAGTGTTTTTGTTCAAAATCGAACAAAGACCAATGGATACTGATTTTTTACATAATTTATATATTTTCTTATCACTTATGCATATAATATGTCCAGGCACGCGACAACTTAATTACTGCTATAGGCAAATAATCTCGACTGCATAATTTGCAATAGATCTCCATATATTGACCTGAAGTATTTGCTCTTTTTATGATCAGGTTTGTTGTAAATTAATTTTCTTTGTAAAGAAAAACACGTTACAAGTTATGTGGATGAAAAAATTGTAACACGTTCTCTTATTGGATAGTAGATAAATTTAATTTACAATAAAAACATGGATACGATTTAAATAATCATTCTTGTTTTGATGGATTTTAAAAATGATGCATATAAATCAGGTAACACCAGTATAGAGATGTATATTAGTAATATTTGGAATTGTAGATACTCTAATGTTTGAATTTTTCATCCCATATTCCTGAATGTAGTGCAAACTAGTCTGTAAATCATTTCATAGATCATGTTACTGTCATTTATTTATAATAATTTGTAGAAATAAGAACTATTGCTTTTTTATTGGAAATAAACACGTCCTGTGTTATGTATTATAAAATTAGATATGTATTTCGTTTTTTATGTTTTAAAGAATATTGATTGATTAAAGAATATTTAATATCCTAAATAGAAAATCATAAATTCAATTAAACGTGCTTATGGTTTACCAATTAAATATCTAAACTTAAATTCTTTTATATTACGATTTAATCCAATTTTGATTTTTTTATAAATTTTGTTCTGCTATCTGTTTTTACAGACTATAAGTAGAGGCTGCCCAATAACGATATAATTTGACAATATAAAGTAAAATGTAATAGCAACACCCAGCAAAGTAGGAATAGGAATCTACTGGGAATATGTAACATTTATTATTAAAAATAATAAAAAATCAAAAACAAAAAAAAAACAATAAAATATAGCAAAACAAGATCATTGAAGTTTAACTGGACTAAATGAGGACTTGTGCCAATATTCTTCTCACCTGGTGGGCTGGCCTTCCAGATATACTCTACAAATCGATGTTAGTTGATGAAAATGATCTAGATCATTTTTGACAAATCATGGGGGTTGGTAGCGTTATTGGACTTTTGATTGTCGCAATTTGGACTCTCTGATATCAAGCAAATTTGATATCAGTTTTCACTTAGACTCTAATTTGTCTTCAAGTGAGAATAGGTTTTCAAGGCATTACTGCAATGCACAATTAGAGAGGATGACCATCGGATTCTTTTCTTGGCCACAACAGCCTATAAAATGTCTAGTCTAATTGATGCTCAACTTAAAAATGAAAAATATTGGATTATTATGGGTTAATGTAACAGATTATGTGATCCATCCTCATTTTTCGTTCTTAACTAGTCCGCTACATTTGGCTAATTGAGGTGCGCTCTCGACATAAAGTAGTTGAACATGACACAAACATGACAACAATCATCTTTATCAGTGGTGTCTAACGCCTGATTGTGTGAGATGTGTGACATGACACTCATTTAGAATATTTTACAATGTGTTTCCGTTCAACGAACTGTTCCGTTACAATGTGACTGGCGAAAAACCAATTCATTGTTTACAATGTACGAAACGTCTCCTTGTTAGACCATATATATGCAATACCTGTTCGAGTCGAAATGACCCAGCTCGGAAAAGCAGACTGAATTGAAATTCATTGAAGATGTGCCAGAAGAGATCATACTATTCCAGTTCCCACAGAGCCCTAATTAGTACTCATCATAATGCGGACCCGCGATTGACCTTTCGAGAGCAATTTTTGCTGATATTACTCTTCCTTTGTTTAGTTTTGATAAATGCCCGGAAGAAGTCGTTTGTTTTATGATTTTGGTACATTTTTATACAGAATTGTACAGGAAGATATAAATCTTTCGTGTAATTTCTATGATATAGAAAAGAAAACGTGTACCAAAATAAAATAAGGTAGTGACAATACACGGTACTAATTTATTATTATTTATGACATAAAATCTAGAACCAAATTATAGTTTATAGGTATATATACTTGCTATTTTCAATTTAAAAAAAATTCGATAGATTTTTTAATTTTATAAGCTGTTGTGTTTACCAATAAATTATTGTTTTCAACCTTCAATAAACCAGTTAATATTTTCTTTCATTTTGCCTCAACCATATTTTTTGCCATTCTATAGGCTGATGAAAAAGTAGTTTGAATCTATTTTTACTTGGAAAGATCTGTCGATCTATATTTTCAAATAACATGTACATGACTATGCTACTGCTTGATATAGGGTGACCTTGTTGTTGCAAAGGTGAGACTCTAAGAAGTATTCAACAATAAAACTTGAATATTTGGAAATCTTGTTTTGAATTTTATAAACTAGCTCATGTCATGCTAGCATTATATTTGCTATTTTAAAATACGATTATAGACTAAAAATAAAAATATACTAAATTTGTTTTTAGTATGTCATTAATTGCAGTGTTATTTTGTTAACATGAACGAACCCCAACAGGAACATTGAAGTTGTATGAGAAGTATAAGTTACAATGATAGATCACAACCTATATTTTCCGACAATAATTACTTAAAAATAATTTTGATATTTTCATAAATTATGTACATTCAACACAAATGCCACTCCCAAAGCCTAAATCTACACAAAAAATCCATAACTCAATATCAATACTCTATACAAAAATCAATACCATCATTTTTCAGCGGCCAAAATGAATGAATATTATTAACGGTAAACATTTAAATATAACCATTTACATAACTCAGTCAAATTATGTATTGAATATTCGAATTTGACACAATTATTAAAAATTCTAGTCGTAAACGTAACGAATTCCTGAAATGTGGGCCACGCATAACTCTGCTCGCCCATTACATACGGTCGTTAACGTAACTCGAATGAGTAATAATCTTATACAATCGCATATATAAAGTCGATTATTTACAAGACAATCACGTAGAGTCGTCTTCAGGTGTTACATTGGGTTAGAAATAGATGCTGGTTATAGATTTGGTATAGCACCATGTGCCTTCACGAATTTCTGGATCATCCTGATCTTAGAAGAGAAACTATTCGATGGAGTAAATAAATTTTATAATCGAATCGAAATCAACATAAAAGATAAGTTAAGAAATCAAAGATCTAAGCTTTTGTCATCATACTTGTCTTCAACTTGTTACACAGCCCAATGGTTTTGAAGGCAACCCAGTAGGAATTTATTTTCTAATAGTTTATCTTATTGCAACAATGCCGGAAAAACTTCTCACTTGGAAACATTATGACCTATATATTCAAGTAAAATTTAAATCACTACCGCTTGATATCAAGTTGCCAAATAGCAGATTTCATACCGGAACTAAAATTACACAATCCTGATTTAAAAACGCCTGATTTTTCTAGTCAATCAGTTTTCATTTTTTAATAATTTTGTGACTGTACGAAAAATTTGTTAAATTTCAAAACTATTGTGTATTGAGTACCTAAAAATTTGTATAAATTGTTTATTTAGAGTAAATGATCCTAAAATTTTGTAGTATAAAATATTGATTTTAGTAAATTATTTAATCATTTTAGTAAATTATTGTTAGTTATTTTTGATAATCATGCCTAAAAAAATACATACGTTGGAAATGTTTTAAATGATTAGGTACGATTTATAAATAGATGAGTAAATTAACAAAAAATATTATCGAAACTTCAAACTCATTTGAAAAATCTGGTATTAGATATGTAGTTCATAAACTCTTAGGTTCAAAGAATTTAATTTATTACTACTCCATTGTATGTAGATTTCCATCGTAAATTACATTTTGAAAAGCATAATTAGTTAGATATGGCTTATATAATTCAAAAACTAATCAAATAATAATTTTGATCCACGTGTAATCAAAGCAGGCGGGAAGCCAAAGATTGTTTTGTAATGCATCGTAATGTAATGCAATTTACAAATGCATTCTGTAAAATTGCTTCCGATGCAGATATATATATATATATATATATATATATATAGATATATATATATATATATATTGATTCAAATTAATATAATGATAAATTACAGAAATTTTGATAAAAGAAAAACAAAATACATTATTTCCTTACGACAGGCAATTATGTTTTTACTTGCATCAGTATGGACGTGATATGCAAATGTTGCATTTCAATTCTAATCACATCTATCACACTTTTCCTTATTAATTCATCCTATTCATCAATACTTCTAAAAAATCAGGAAGATTGTAAAACCGAACTAAAAGGATCAAAACCCTATTGGTTAAAAGGATCAGCAACAAATCAACGATCAACATATTTACATCAGCCAGCTATAAAGTTTAAACAAGTTGCCATCTTCTAATTTTATTTTATTATCAAAAACAGCTTAAATAATTATATATTTATATTGTTTCGGTTTGATATAACCATTGTGTAAATCCGGTGCTTTGACTCACAATATGCAAAAGTGGACTTTTTAAATATAGTTTTGCAGCATCTTGGTGGATCACGAGTGGAAGATCTCAAGATAGAACTAACCAAAATATAACAGTTTTGTTCAGAATTAAATAATGAACAACAACAAAACCTAACAAATTATTTAACGTTAAGTCCAAAACAATCGTATAAATAAATGTCAATTATTTACAATCACGTAGCGTCGTCTTCACCTGTCGGTGTGTTGGAGCGCGCGCGCGCTTTCCGCACCTGACAATGGTGTCAAATTCCGCGAGTATCGGGATTAGGTTACGACACATTATGTTCGTTTGGTTAGCGGTCAAGTTCGGATCCTTCGATGAATTTCAATAGCATACACGAATTTAAAGCACACAATGCCGTTAAATAATCGTTTAAATAATTCAGATGAGAACGCGTAACCTGCGAAGGTAAATAATAGATTTCTTAAAGATGTCAAAAAACTAGGTTTTCAATAGGAAATGAACCATGAAGTCACACTTAACTAGCTTTATTGTTTATGACTTATCATTGAACTGTAAGGCCGTATTTAGGTGTTTTAATAATAACGTACAATTAATACAAATATTTCAAACTTTAATTGCATCTTGAGTGATAAACATTTTTTTTTTATTTTTATTATACACAGTAAATCCCAACAATCAGATTGTAAATACAATCTATCAGCTGAAAGTGAATGTTGAAAATCAAAACAAAAGAAAAAAGAAGTAAAATAGAAGGATTAAATAAATGAATAAATCATAATTAAATAATAATAATAATAATAATGCGAATAATAATAATAAATAAACATAAGTAACTTGTGTGCAACATTTTTCTCTGCATAACAAAAGAAAATTACGTTGTTGGTTCCGGCAGATCACTTTTGGCCATTTTCTCTTTAGTCGCCTTAATTTTTCGGCTGACTGGACTAATTGTAATTCAGGATTTTTTTATTTATTTATATATATATATATATATATATATATATATACATTATTTTCATATTTCAGTCAGACAGAGGTGCCTGGTATGAAAAATTACGAAAAACAATTTTCATATTTTATATATACATTTCATTTGACTATTTTATTAATATAATATCTATTCAGGATTCAGGTAACAATTTGAAAGAATAACTAATTTTTTAATAAAAATGACTAAAAAATTATTAGGAACGTACTTGGGTGTCTCCAGTATTTTCTTGAGGATTTTGTTCTGAGATCTTTGTAGGATGTTTATGTTGGTTTGACATGCACTACCACAAAGAGAAAGGCTGTAAGTCCAAATTGGTTTCAAGTCTACTTTGTATACAAGAAATTTGTTGTAAGTAGATAGTTTACCCGACAGCCGGTACAGTTTATTGAAATTTTCTTGAAGCTGAAAACGTTTTATTATGAAGTGATTTTTCCATGTATGTCTTCTGTCCAAATGGGTATAGCCATTTATAAATTGAAATAGCTCATTCCGTAAAATTATGTAATTATAAAGATATAACTTCAAGATGTATATAAAAATAATATTTTTTGTATGCAAAAATAAGCATTATGATAAAATCGAAATCTAATCGTTAATGTTGATACAATGACCGATTAAATGAATAAAAAATTAATTCGTAACAAATTTCTAGTTAGGCAAAAAATCTTTTGAAAAAATGTTAACAAAGACTTGAGGAAAGCTTCTTATGACTATAAAAAATATATAATAAAATTTTAATAGTTCAAGTGTTCAGCTTTATTATGCCTGCCCCCAATACAAAGAATGATGTGAATGATTGACAATATACGTTAAAAATTAAAAAGAGTGAATTGAAGCAAAGTTTTTAAATATGGTAAAATGCTTTCTCAATAAATGTTTTCTTACTTTTTTGAACAGAAAATAGAACTGAGTTTGTAAGAGCCGTAAAAGTTATGTTGAGACTTTACAACCACAGCGCCTTATAAAAGTCAATCCAATAGTAGTCTTAAATATGTTGATGCACTTTTAATTCGAAGGCAACTCAATGGTTATCCTTGGTTATGGTTTTTCTTTCTATATCTCAAATTGTTGCAGCAATACAGAAGGTGAAAACAAATGTTGATTTAAATTTCCGAATAAAAATGGACACCACTACTACCCGATATCAGAAAAAAACAGAAACCTATCCAAAGAGAACCCCAGAAAATTTTTGAAGAAAAAATTACAAAAAATAGCGTTCAAACACCAAGGACCTGCCTCCACTTCATTATTACCAGCATTGTTTCCAATAACGATTGTCGTCTCATCAAAACAGTCGTGCCTCCGCCAGATCTAATCATAATAACAGTCAAACGTGTACAACTATAATATACGGTATTGCATTATGTCTGGTGATCTCCATTAAAATTCGAATCGTTACATGTCGTCACGGCCGATGTATTTTATTCGCATTCGTACATATGTTTCAGAATACAATGGCTCAAAGAATCGGCAATGGCGAGTAATTATGTAATCAAGCGAAATTACGCCTAACGCCAATAAAGACGAACGGCACGGGCGTAAATCTTAGCGGTATAATATACAATGTTTATTTATATACGAATAGATGTTTTTTTCGGAGCTCGTGAGTTATGAATTGTCACACAATTGTCACGGAACGGAATACGGTTATCGATCCCGAGCCACGGTCGTGAGCATAGATGCAACTTTGGCTGGTAGGACAAAGTCATCAACAAGGAAAGATTTTCTTTTGTTTTGAGAAAACTTATATCCTTAACTAAAGTACGTGGATAATTCAGCAAGTACTTAGCCTACAAATAAAAAATATTACCACGGAAAAATAGTAAATTATTTTTCAGCATAATTTTTTTCAAGCTCGATTTATTTGGCCCAGCAATGCGCTTCAAATTTATCAACCCGTCCAAGAACCACGTTTTTTGATAGCTGTAGCAAAATAAGCTAAAAAGTTTAGGTGAGACTAAGTACTTGCTAAATGACTCTCGTATAAGGTTACCCCTTGGATTAGTGGCTATAGCTATGGATTTCTAATAACAAGATCTTGGTTCGATATTAATGCCAAGTGGTAGTGACATCGGTCCTTACTTGAAAATTGAGATAATTTGTTTACAAGTGAGCAGTTGTGGTGAGACTAAGTATTTGTTAAATGACCCTCGTATAAGGCTACCCCTTAGATCAGTGGTTAGAACTACAAATTTTTCAAGACAACAAGATCTAGGTTCGATACTCTTGATGTCACGTGGCAGTGACATCGGTTCTTACTTGAAAATTGAGATGACAATTTGTTTCCATGTGAAAATAGAAGCATTGGACAAAAAATTTAAAAATCTAATAAAAGTTGTCACTATAAAGCAAAAAACTAAATATTATTAGAGTTAATAATTGTAAATTAAGTAAAGAGTTAGGCTAACCGTTCGTTTGCCTTCTAAAGCCAGTTCAGTAAGAAGTCATCACCATAAGTTTACAGAACATTCAAATTGTGATTAAAACAAAACAATATAGTTCCAGGTTTTATTCCCGTCTTAGACAGCTTGATATCAAGCAGTTGTGAATCATCCACTTATAATTATGGATCTAAATATGATAGCATTTCAAAGCATTATTGCAAAATGTATCACATCGCTATTAGAAAAAAAGCTAATAATAATCTCATTACAAAGAGAATGGACAACCACTGCGTTGCCTTCTAATAACACTTGGTTAAGGAATTGCATCACAACAGCTCATAGAACACATAGTTTTCATTGCTGTTTAAAATAAAAATTACAATTAATATTTATAAGGTGTTATTAGTTCAAGCATTTTTTTTATTATAATACTAAAAGGATTGAGTTTCTTTCATTGCCAAAATTTTTAGGATCACATCTCAAATAATTTTCGTACACATGGACATGGCTGTATTTTGTACTCCATACATGATATTTATAAAAAAAACCTCTAAAAGTTACTTTTACAATGCATTCAAAACTGAGTACAAAATACTCTACATTTTTTAATGCGATTGATAAAAAGAGCAAATTGCAGCAATTTAATAAATATACTATTTATAATGCACATAAACATTTATTTGAGATAATTCTAAAACTTAAATTTTTTATCATATTTTTGGACTGGATATTAAAACATGATCAAAATATATTTAATTATTATATTTATATCTATATTTTAAATTAAAAAAACTGATCCACTAGTGATGAATGTGTCCGATCAATGATGGGAATATAATCAGAAACCTTTTGGTGCAAGACCAAAGCTCTTACCACGGAGCTATAAACAAGTTTCATTGAAAATAATCACAAGTTTACAATTGCAAATTTCAAAAATAAAGCCTAAGTATGAATTTGTTAAAAACAACAAAATATTTTATAAAACCCTACATGTTCCTACCTACTTCATCTCTCATGACCTACTAAAACTA
Organism: Ctenocephalides felis; assembly: GCF_003426905.1. Taxonomy (NCBI): domain Eukaryota; kingdom Metazoa; phylum Arthropoda; class Insecta; order Siphonaptera; family Pulicidae; genus Ctenocephalides; species Ctenocephalides felis. Next base: position 180,593,901 of record NW_020538040.1, on the reverse strand, counting down.
TACCAGGTGCAATTTCACTTACAGCCTGCAATTCTATAAGCTTTATACGATAGTGGATAGTTACAAGATTATTATTAAGCTTATATTATTTACAGCAAAAGGAGAAATTCTGATATCATAACAATGTTACGTAATGGATCTTGTTCCCAGTTTTGATTTGCGACTTTGTCGATTCGTGTTATGCAGCTCAGAAGTGCATGTCTGATTTTCATCATTTGCATAAGACAACTCTTACTGATAATTGTGGTAATAGATACAGCTTAGGTTACAGGAAATAAATTTAGTAGTATTAATGATTTGGTGTTTTGCGTTGCCATACATTTATAGTTGGAGAAGTTGAATTTATTGCTCTTCAGTCAGTCAAGCAGTAGAGGCATCAGTTTTCACTTGAAAATATAGATTTTAACACGTTGCCAAGTAAAAATAGCTCTTCCTCAGCATTGCTGCGTCAATTAAAAATGCATTAGTATTACAGAAATTGTAGTAATAAATTCAGCACACAGAGAAGACAAAAGTTTGAATTGCCATCTATAAAAATCCACATTGTTTAATATTAGCACAACTGCTCATAGAACTCATAGTTCTGATTGCTGTTAAAATATATCTACTATTTGTAACTCATTTACCATTTCTACTTGACACGATTCGAACACAATTTCAAGCTCGTCATGAATGAGTAATTGTTCATTAAATTATCGTCCATTTGAAATTTTATGACATGTTACCGTTGAAGCTGAAACAGCATCGCATAAATTCTTGACATTATTATTTTTTCGCATTATAACATCATAAAGCGAAATGCTATGGATGATAAACTTTCTCAATAATCTCATCAACGGCAGAGGCAAATAAAATAGCGATTGTAATCAATTGTGTTCATTTATAAATCGTATTATTATTAGACAACAAATATGCCGCGTACAATTTAACGACTCAATGAAAGGCGCAGCCAAATTAGGAGAACCGGTTGATATGAAATTTCTAGGTCACAAAAATTAAATGAAATAGAAGTAATAGAGTCAGTAGTGGAGAAGCGAACAATTAATGAAGATGCTGCTAAAATTATCGTTTAATAAAACTAAAATTATTTAAAAAGAAAATCATTTTAGTAAGCTCTTTCATTTTGTTGCAGTACAATATTCAGAATAATGTTTTACATGGATTTTCTAACTAATTATTTGAAATTTAATTAACAATCAAAAAGGTTAATTAAGTAGCTAAAGTCATAATAAATTAAATTTACAATATATATCTATGCAAAAAAACGTGATTTAATACCAACAGGTGATACTACTTTATTTAGAAGAATTTCTTTCTGACCTGACAGGTGCCCAAGAATAACCTGTGTGAAACAAAACACGCTATACGAGATTTATCAAGTTTTCTTTTAGCAAAACTTTATCAAAAACCCACAGATTTAACCTTTTAACATCTATCGAATTGTAAACATCGGTCATAGTCAAAAAAGCGGAATGTTTCCACAAATCTTCAGTTGTTTTTTTCGAGCGGCTTCGTTCATCTCGAAGCATCTTCTGAATAACGGATTCGCCAAATCAGTGGTAATAAACCTTGCACTAGAAATTAATCATCTGTACGATTACCTGGTTAACAAATTATTACTAAATAATAATTTACAACAAAATTGTAGCGAACGTTGTCCAGATAGAAAAGCTGGAAAAGCTAGAAAAGGTTTTGGCAGAATTTTAGTAGCTGTATCAGAGATTGCAGTAGTTTAAAATTTTATATAGAGCTGTTTGTAGTAAGGAAGTTTTTTTACATATAAACCACTAGACACACTAGTAAGTATCGTATTTTATTTACTACAGATTTAAAGTTTTTTTTACTAAAATCCAAAGTGCATTTTACTTTAATATCGATATATAATTATTCATGTCATTTGAATTAATTCAGACATTTATTGAAAAATGATAAAGTGACCAGTAATATCAAATATCATTCCAAGCTCTTGTAAATGCTATTATAAATAAGTTACTAAATTAAAGTAAAATGTTATACTATAGTTAGTAGCTGGTTGCAGAATACCAAATCAAGAGTCAATTGCATTTGGAAAGTAAAATTGTAATTAGCTTGTATTTGTGATAAAATAATTTATAGAAGAAATAGGAAAAATTTGAAAATAAGTGAAAAATTAGCAAAAAAAAACAAGAGATCGAAAACGTTCAGACTACTTAGATTTTTCAATTTTATTACTTTCAAATAATTATTCATATATTGAGTAAATAATGCATTGTTGTAGAGGGCACATTCTTTAAAAAGTTTAATTTGAAATGGTAAGCAGACCTCAATAGTAACATCCAGGCCCTTGGCCAAAATACAACAGGTATTGCAAACACGTCAAGACAAACTATTTCCTAATCGACTCATGGCTAATATAGAATATTTATATTAATTTCATTCCGTTCTAAATATTTTTTTAAGGAATTGTTGTAACTTTTAATTATTTCTTATTTATTGATGTGTGTACTTTTTCTGAAAATTGTTAACCAGATATCACTTTTTGTTCATAAACATAAATCTACTGTAGGTATATTTTATTATCTTTCTTTCTTGCATATATGTTAAACAATATACCTGCGGATGAAAGTGTATATATAAGTCAATGATTTATATGTACAATACTTAAAGAAATATATAACTTTCTGATTCTGATTCTAATTGGTAAACAGAAAACATCCTTAACTAACAACTAAAACATCCCTTGCATTAAAAAAACAGACTAGATTATATGCAGTTTAGGTAATTGAATTGTACTGGTATTAATAATTGCAGGAGGTTAAAGCAAAACTTAAAAAATCCAAATTAAACTTGATTAGAACTAGTGTAATGAATAGAAAAATGCATAGAACAGTTAAAAGGTATTGCTTTTCAGAATTGGATATAGTAAGTATAGTGTTCGAAATTTAAATAAAAGTTTCCATAATAAATTGAGAGCAAACATATTCTCTGTAATTTTTGTGATGGTTAATTGATATTTTGGTTCACCATATTAGAACTAATAATTATTGAGAGTACTAAAAAAACGGTACTTCAAAAAAAAATTATATGCTCTATTATCGATGGAAAACGATAGGACACTGTTGAATAATCAATGAAGTTGAATAAAAGTTCCAATAACAAATGGGATATGGGGATTAGAAATAGTAAATTGTGATTTCTTCAAGGCGTATAAGAAGGTTTAATGGTAAGGAGGATAATAAAGGAGGAGAAATGGAATCATTGATTTGTGGTGGCACTCTCCCCCTAGACTACTATTAATTACTAATATATTCATAATAATTTTGGTAATTTTAAGTATTTTGTTCCAATCTATTAAAAAAAACATATGAAAAAGTTATATGCTGTATCATCGAGGGATAACGAGAATCAATCAATCAAACCTGTGTTTGATCATTATTCAGTTCGATATTCTCATTTTAAGCGACTTTCGGCGAACTATATTTTTCTTCCTCCTCAAATGATTTGCTAACCCTGCCATGATCGAAAGTTTCGAATGGATTTAGGTATGTCAATGATACGACAACGTCAAAATAGTGTAATCGCGAGAGCGAAATAACGGTTCCTACCGTATCCCAGTCCCGGCGACGACTGTGAGACTCGATGGCTCCCCGCGAACACGGTTAGGCCGCGTTGTTCATTGTTCGACAGCCGAACGTCCGAATATAGTAATGAGATAATAACACAAAGAATTCTATGCCACTGGGACTCGGCTCGTACTCTTTTGTTTACATTAGGTTTACGGTAAATTCATCAATGAGGTAAGGTTTTGTTATTTTTACGTGATTTTAAATTTCGACGAAATTTGATCGTATCTAAATAGATAAAAAATATTAGTGCCTGCTCGCGGTGGGCTTGTACTGAGAATGGTTGAAAGATGTACCAAGATCGAATGATGATACTTTGTATAAAATACTCATTGAGAAGACTGAATATACTTGTCATAATAAATTGAGATCAATCAAATTAGTATTGATCGGTGTTCCAACCTCTCAAAACAATTATTGTTGAGAGTACTAAAAAAATGATACTTGTGGAAAGTTATATATCTATATCTCTAGTGTCGATGGTGACGATGGAGGAGACTTTTGTTGAAGATTCAATAGAGTAGAATAAAAGTTGCAATAACAAATTGGGATTTCAGAATTAAAAACAATAAATCATATTCATGCTTTCATCGAGGTGTTTATAATATAAGGGGCATGATGAGCAAGGAGGAGTAAGGAAATTATTGATTTGTAGTGGGTCTCACACTATGAACCTGCCTTCGAGCAGACTACTATTTATTATTATTATATTCATGATAATTTTGGTAGTTTTAAGTATTTTTTTCTATCTCTTAAAAAGAATTACTTACTTAAGAATACTCCGGACATTGAATAGTATACGAATAGGGTATAAAAGTGTGCAAACTAGTGGTGTATAGCATCGTGCATTAAGGCAAATTTCCCGAACTTTCCGTACCAAAAATTAAATTTTATAAAATGATTCAAAATTTCAAACTTTGAAAAAAAATATTTTTGAGAATTTTGAAATTTTTGGAAAAAATGACTTAAAAAAATGATTTTTTTTTCAATACCTTGAAATAGTTTGGAAATTTTTTTTTCAAAGCAATTGCGCTGCTTTAGCTACGTAGAGATGAAATATCAAAGCGCGTAAGCGCCGCGTCGCAATCTAACGGATAAACAATGTTGCCGGAAATATAAAAATGTATACTTATTGTTAAAATCTCTATTAAATATCCGATAATTTGATGCATATGTCTAATGATCATTTGTGACCGCCAAATAGCATTTTTTTTTTACTTTTTTTTACTAGATCTCCGAAACCGCTAGACCTGTCTTCTTGAAAATTTGATCAATTCTTCATCTTTTCAATACAAGTAAAATGCTTTTTATTTATAGAAATCGAACGCTCCGTTTTCTTAAAAACTGAATTACCATTTTTGGCATTTTTGCCCCGGATCTTCGAATTGGCTGGACCTGCCTTGTCCAAAAACTAAACAGCACGTTTTCTTATCAATAGGATTCCAATGTCTTTCTAAAACATTCAACTCGGTTGAATCGTGTTTCCTAAAATCGTCGACGAAAATTTTTATCCGAACACACAGACAACCATTTTGCCTAAGATATGCTAAAATGTTCATAAATCTCTAAAAACTTGAAGATATTAAAAAATATCATTTTCTCTATCCTACGTGAAGTTAAATATTTACTTTTTTAAATTTAGTGTTTTATATTACAATGTTCATTATTATATATCAAGTTCTGTAAGTTATTAATAAGTGCGTTTTTTCACTCTTTTTTATTATATAACCTTTTTTCTAAATACTGTAAACGACTGAGCAATTCGTGAAGCAATATTTTTATCAAGAATGACATGTTAGATAAATATCACGAGACTAGAATCAGCCCGCTATGGTTTTTCGCTTTAAACTTTAACATAGTGCACAAGATAAATTTAGATATTTTTGTAAATGTATATTCCTCAATGTCCACAAACTCATATGAAACAAATGGCATAACATGCACAATAATATCAAGTTTACAGCAGGTCAATGCTGTGAAATATCAAATTCAAAGTCGTTTTATTCAAAACTTGTATAAGGGACTATATATAATTGTTTCCGCAAAAATGTAAATTTATATAGTTTCACTCTATCTAACTAGAAAAGGGTACTTTCATATAAAATTTGTGAATTATTTGTCAGAATGCGGCACCGAGTTGCTAGTAGCCTGTTTTTGAAGTAGTGTCGAGCAGTAAAGGTTAATTAATTTTTTTTAATGGTGTTATATGAATCACACAATTGAATGTTAAATATTGATTGTTTTATATCGTTTTCTTCACGATGAGTAAACTCAATATTATGCGAAACCAACAATAATAATAATATTTTTACAATTAATTAATTTACCTCATTGCATAGTGATATCATTGCGTTATTTGTTTACGACTTATTAATTATACGACTGCATATTTTCGCACAATCGCACAATTATCAACGCAAAATGTGAGAAATTTCAATTGCTCAACGCAATAGCATCTTCGCAACATTAATGAAGCGCGAATAAAAGAAAAAGTTTTATATAAAACAATAATTACAAATTTCCACAGATGACATTCGCCCATTAGCCATCGGCCACTCGATGTAGGTATTTCTTAATCATACGTTTTAATAACAAAAAGGCGTCATTAGAAATATTGACATCCGTACAATATCCGCAATTCGCGGCATTTCAGAGGCGAACTTTACCACCGCAAATTGCATAATAGTATTGACGATTATAAATAATAACATGGGTAATTAAAATAATGTTAGTGTAACCATACATTGACCAACAATCGAAGGATTTGTGTAATATGTATGTCCTATTATTCAAATTTTGTACGAGAGTTAGAGTAATAAACTCCACCAGTTATTCCTAAGTTCCTTATCCTGAATACGACCTGTTACTTCAATCACATTCACCTAACAGAAAATCGAAAAAAGTAACATCGTGATGTATTATCGTGGGCACATTTCAATTTATTTTCCGCTTATTCAATATCTTATATGCTGATAGTACAAGCATTGCTGGATGAAAAACGCTATAGTAACATTACCTATCGAACCAGTTTGAAATAAAATGATTGAATTTTCTATTGCAAAGCAAAATACCACATTGATCGTTCATTTCATAACATATCAATCAGTGCTTTAATAAATAATAAGTTAAATTTTGAAACGACGAGCGACAAATAAATTGCAAATTATTGCAGAGATCGAAGTCTCAAGGTCCTTTGAAATGAGAGCAAATCTTCTATTGGAAAGGATGGTTGGAAGAAACCTAATCAGATATCTAATGACAAACGAGATTAAAGGATAGAAATATAATATGTATTAACCCTTCCCACTCGCTAATTGCAGAATTAGTATGAATTTTGCAGAAGCGGCGGCATCCGAGTGGAAAGGGTTTAATATTTGCTGAAATTTAGCTATATTAATACGTTGATATCAAAACAGAGGATATTTTGTTGCAGTCACATAAAAATAACATGAGCGTTTGAACTATAATTTGAATGAAATTTTAAGTATGAAATTCCACTAAAGATATAAAAAATGGGGATACTATCCTGATATAACGACATACAATACTTCAGTCGTACTAATGGGACGATGCATATATGGTCTATAATTTGAACACTGACAAGAAGAATGTCAGATTACTCTTCTGGAATTTTGACAAAACTTTGCATGGAGATAGAGTTGATAGTCCAATTGCTATCTAAAACTTTAATTGTTTTCTATTAATTAATTAATTTTATAGGTCTGTCATATTTTGAACTATCAACTTTATCACCATGCAAAGTTTCAACATCACAGAAAGGTAAAGCTGAAGTTCTTCTTGAAGTTGTGCTTTAGATTATACTACAAAGTACTATATCCATTAGGGTGGTCCTTAAAATGGTCATTTTCGAATTTCCTTGCTCCCAGGAGCTCAAATGGTTCCAAATAGATAGAAAACAATTCTCTGAAAGTTTTAGCTCTTAATATTAACTTTTAGATAGTGCGCAATTCATCAAAGTTTGTATGGAAAGAGCATGGAAAAATTTTTGAAAATTTAAAAAAATGTTTAGGTATAACTTAGCGACAAATGAATGAGTTTTATTCATTCATTTGTTCGCTAAATTACATCTAAAAACATTTTTAAAATTTTGAAAATTTTTCCATGCTATTTCCATACATTTTGATAAATTGCGCTTTATCTAAACGTTAATATTAAGAGCTAAAACTTTCAGATAATGTTTTTTTTATCTATTTGGAACCATTTGAGCCCCTTGGAGCAAGGAAATTTGAAAATGACCATTTAAGGACCACTCTAATATCCATATATATATATATATAATCTACTGTATATACAGAACAATATGTCGAGAAATAATAATCATAAAATATTAATATTATGTAAAAAAGTAGTATAATCTAAAGCTCAACTCACTAGAAGAACCTCAGCTTTACTTTTTTTGGATCTTGACGAAACTTTGCATGGAGGTAGAGTTGATAGTTAAATCGTTTTTTTTTAATTTTTATGAATTTTGTGATCAAACCATTTCTCATACAGCTAAAATTGAACTGTTCGATTTGACTATCAACTTTGTCACCATGCAAAGTTTCATCAAAATCCCAGAAGAGTAAAGCTGAGATTCTCCTTAAGTCGAGCTTTAGATTATATTGCAAATTATTAGATGCCAAATCTACTGTATATATAAAAAAAAAATCATAAAATAAAAATCATAAAATAAAAATTATAAAATAACCTTAAATTTACCTTATGTATCATCTCCATTCACCATTCCGAATGTTGCAGAAATCTCGTCAGCCGGTTGGATAATTTAACACACATCTGTAAACAAATAAACAAATATTGTAAGATCTTTCTGCTACGCACTAGAACCAGTATATTAATGTAAATACATGTTTGCCTATGCATTATCTAATACGTACGATATTTAACCGCGCTAAACTTTCACGTGCAAAAAAAATTCTCAGGTATTTACCATGTAAATTGCAAATATCAAAGCATTTAGCGGTTTGGTGTGCGACGAATGCAACATAAATGCCATTTTTATGCATGTAAGAGTTGATTTAGAGTAAGTTTTATTTGAGTTCCGTGCCAATTTTATCGACACCGATTTGATAACAACTTTATATTGGAGACCAGCAACTAACGTCTTAATCATTCGGAAGTAGAGTCGTTCTATATGTTATTCATGTCTTATTTTCAAATTATGTAAATGTTTACTTTTGCTAAATCAATTGCATTGACTAATGATTGTTGTTTTTTGTTTCAGGTGAGTTGTGAGATCGTAGGTGCATAATTTAACAGCGCTAAACCACTCTAGAGTTACGTATGTATAATGGATATTTTAAATTTTTTTTAAATAGTTGACAATATTTTTATATAAGCAAATTAAGAATATACACGATATATTTTATCTATATATTGTAAACTCAATGTACATATTACTATAGTACTCAATGTATATGTTAATATAGTAAACATTTTGATATAATTTCTAATTTGAAGAGAAATGTGGTGTACTAATAACTTTGATAATTTTTTTTGTAAATCGGTTGAATATATATTTCTATATATTTATTATTTATAATTTGAATTTGAAACAATGTACAAATACTACTATCAATACAACATAAAATATTTTTGACGCTATAAGCATTTCATGAAATACTCATTAAAATTAATTCTATTTTGGCGTTAGTTGAGTTTATAAATTTTTACTCGTTTTAGTCAAAAACATTTCCAATATTTTTCTCAATTCCTTACAAAATGAATATTCCTTATATACGTACTTTTACAATATAATATTTTTAATACCCTTAAGCGTTCTTGCTATTAACATGACGCCACGATTATTACAGATTGTTCGAATATGTGGCGCCTATAGACTTAAATATAGCTATTTGCATTTGATATTCATTAAATTAGGATATTAGTAACTAAAAGTGAGTCTAACTAATTGAAATATATATAATTTACGACAAGCCCATTTACTGTAAATAGAGAAATATTGCAACTTGCATTGCCTGATCCATTTCCCAGGTAATGATATATGGATCATTGCGATATAAAAGAATCATTTCTGTCAAGATTTCTTCATCGTTTTTAGAACAAAATTGTAGGATTTGTGGTAAAAAAAAAATATAGAAAAAATGTACTGATGATCAAAATCGGGATTGCAATCAATATGGACGGAAAGAAAGAATCAACGAGATTATATTATATACAAGGCAGCTGCCTTGATATAATTTATCAATTTGAAACCATATTAACAACTGGTTTATGTATTTGTTCCAGCTTTATAAAAACATTCTTTTTAACTTTATAGTTGAAAGAAATTTGTCAATTATTGATAGAATTTATCTTACTCTAATATGAAGGAATAATAAAGTCTGGGTTACATTCTTGCTCTACTTTTGCAAAATTATAGGAAAATTAGCAAATTGTAGTTGGCATTGAGTATAGCTATAAATTTTAAAGGATATTTGATTTTTTGCAGCAAAATATTCAATTTTTTTTTTAATTTTATTGGCCACCTACAACGATTTAATTTTTATATTTCATACTATAGGAGGATTTTCAACCTCATACTATTTTTGGTTAAAAGATAATTAATAAAACACACTAGTTTTATAAAAACAAAAATTGACTTTCATAAAAAAATACTTTATGTTATAGAACTTTGTAATAGAGCTATACGCCTTTTTAATATATAGAAAAAAAAATTCTACATATATTTCAAATCTTATATAGACCACTGTTTTGTTATTGTTTTTGAACAGCAATGAAAATTAAATTTTTATGAGCTTTTCTGATTATATTCGTAACAACGTTACTATTTAGAAGACGTCCTATTGGCCTATTGATGTTTAATATATCTTTATGGTAATTTTTTAAATACTGATGATGTTATAATATTAATGCAAAAATGCCAAAAAGGTTATTTTAACTTGGAAACAATTTTGAATAGATATTTTTAAGTGAAAATATGGAACATAAGTTTAAAAAAATGTACCACTACCAGATTGTGAATTAAAACTATTCTGGTATTATATCATACCTAAAATTTGCAAAAATCAGCCCAAATACTTGTGAAAATTTTAATACGTAAAATGTGAATAATTTATATATACTATTTATATATAAGTACATATTAATCGTATTTCTGCTTGTACTTATCATTTATGATAATTTAAAAACAATTAACATTCATGTACCCTAGTCATAGAGGACAATAAATAATAAAATTTAAAACAGTGTTTATGGCACTTAATAGTTATTGGAATTAATAATGCCAATATTACATCGATTAATAAAGTTCATCTTCCTTGAACACGCCTTCATCCATCATAACTTTCGCCGCTCATTAGCCAAGGTTAAATATATATATTACCATATAGATCAGCCTAGGATTGTGCGTTAAAGACACACCTCGTAGAAATTTAATCATAGTTTTACTTTTAACATTAATAATTGCATTCCATAAATACAGTGAGAAACAATAGAATTAAATCATTAAAACAATTAATGGTAAAACAAATATTTGTTGTGGGAATTGTGCCAAGATACCAACCTAAGAGCAGTTGAGAGGTTACAGACAAGTATGGTCAACTGAAATTATCCGGTATCTCATAATACAATCATAAAACAAATTTTATATTGTAACTCCGTTCATATGGTCTTGGAAATATGTCTTACAAAATCTTAATCAACTGAGATATTTAAACTACATTTACTTCCACAGATATGACAAAAACAATTGCTTTAAAGACACTTTCTATAAATGACTAAATCGTAAGAATAA